>NC_056691.1:13290000-13590000 GCF_018350215.1 Panthera leo
GAACATTGGACAAGCACACTATTGCACAGACCCAGTATAGTTATCCCTGTACTAAATCATCAGAATTGACAGAATAGAGATAAATGCTACAGGGTTTTTATTTCCTGCCTTTGTGCACTGTGTACGTTAATTATGGAGTTGAGATGCTCTTGTTAATGTTTAGTATGTAATAACTCACCATGAAAAGCTGTAGTAAGATTGAGTAGTTTGTTAAAGAAATTACAAAGTGATTTAGCAAGGACAGTCTTTAATAGTAAAGATCTCATAAAAGTCATTTTTTAGATCTTGATGCTGATTTCAAAATCCATTTCTATGTGCCTGGCAAACAGAATCTACTCAATAAATAGTGAATGAATGAACAGGAAAACTTGAGACAGGCATGCTTTTGTTCAAAATTAGAAAAAAGAAAGAACCCTGTTTTCTGAATTGTTTGGGAATTGATCTAATCTAAATTTAAAATGTGTAATTTTAAGCTTTTGAAATATCCTTCATTCCTTTTAATATATGTCTTATTTGTTAATGTAGCATTAATATAACATAAATTCATAGCTTCATTTTAGTTGGCTCTTAATGATAAAGGAAACTCATAACTTTTTGATTATTGTTTCCAGTAATGGATGGGACTTTTTTTTCCTGTAACCGAACAGCATTCAATTACTCCTTTGTCTACATGAGCGAATGAAAGTCCCCAAAATACAGAGAGAGTGGTGTGCTAACTGCATCCTGAGTTCTTCATCACTGGAAGAGTGGGTCGCTTGTGGTTGAAATTCCCATTTTGTTGTTACTCATTTGTGATCATAAAACATTCATTCTACAGCACAGTTCAAGTTAATAAATATTAATGCTTTGTTGAAAGAGGCTTAGCAGACGGACTTTCTCCTATTCTTAAAGTGCCTCTGCATTGAACCTTTGGACAAAAGAAAATGCTGTAGTTACTGTTCTCTCTTTTCCAACAGCAGGTCTCCAAGGCACCATGCCAAGAAGGAGGAAGACCCAAAGAATTTCCTTGAGAGGCAGGGGACAGCAGATTTTCTAGAGGTTAAACTATGCATGATAGTGAATTCCAGACACTTGTTCTAGGTGAGACATGAGAATACATTTTCTAATTCCTGGGAACTAATTAAGGACCATCAGTGAACATCAAATTTTTGAATGAATAAAGTAGTGAAAATAATTCTGGGTCAAGTGACATAACCACAAACTGAGAAGAGAACACCAATAAATCATCTAACTATACTCTGTATGTATGTTTCCTTCACTACAGTATTCTAAGGACAGTGATGCTTCAGTCTTCTGAGTTTTGACCTTCTTTCCTGGTGAAACATGGTGTACCAGCTCTTTGGGAATACTGTCCATTTGAATCAGTCATGGCTAGAGGATCAAATTTCCAGCATCACTCATCAATTTTAACTTCTTTGTCTAACTCCTCTCCATTTCATTTGATCTTGTATGAAGGTAAGTTAGAGGTGCGCATATATCGGTAGAGATTTTGTCTGCTGTTTAACAGGGGATATACATCTGAAAAATAACTAAATGCCCTAATTTATTTTCCTGTCATCACTGGAGGAAGATCTGCTGAACCCTGGAAAACTCAGAACATATGAGCCATGGAAATCCGTTTCAGTCCCCTTCGTTCTGCCAAGTGGCTGTGTGAATCTGAGGCACACGTTTTTAATCTGTAAAAGGGAAATGATAAAAACCACTTACCTCATGGGGGTTAGATGAGATTTGAGGTGCAAAGTACCTGGCACCTTGCCTGGTTCCTGGCAGGCAATATATAAATGTGAATTCTTTCTCAAGCTCGGCTTTATTTTACCAACTATACCAGCGAACAAAATGACAGACAAATCACACCGTCTCTTGTTTTACGCAAGGGATTTAAATCAATCAATAGAAGTAAAGGAAAAAATTAGCAGTCAGTTGGCAAAACACACAAAGTGTTTTCTACTTTGTCACCTCCTCTCAGGCCACTTCAGAGGGTGATGCTCTGGAATTGTTTGTGGGTTAACTGCAAAGGTGGAAACGACTTCCCAAATACTTCAGAAGAGGAATGTGTCTTGGCCTAACTTGCCTACAAAATCCACTTAATATTCTTCATAACAAACATACCAGCAGTCTATTCTTATTTGAGTTACAATTTGCATATCTACAAAAGATTTGCTGATCTTCCTGTTATGTTTCTCAAATAGGAAAATAATAACGTCTTTGTGCCACAGATGAATTCTTCCCTCTGACAACATTTTGGAAGTAACACATCCATTTTTATTGTTAAAGGCTCATAGAAAAGGATTTTTTTGGAAAGTGTGTGTGTGCGTGTGTGTGTGTGTGTGTGTGCGTGTGCGTGCATGAGAGTGCATAACAAGAACAAATGTGACATGTTCAGGACTTGTAGACAGACTTGTAGGCTCTAGCTTATTTTTCAGCCAGTGTTTTCTCAGAGAATCAAGCCCTAATGCCTATACATAATGGACCACCTCTCCTAAGAATATAGAATGGTCCAGGTTATGTACCATCCTTGAGAGAATTAAGAAAAGAGTCAATCAAACAATTTTCTGTGTTTATATTTCAGGTGAGGAACCTGGGAGGAGAAAGGCTGAATGACATCACAAAGGCCTACATATAAAGGGGTCTTGCATGATTGTTAAATACAGGACTATGTATACCCAGAAGGGAAATGTGCTTAGAAATGGATTTTAGATACTTTGCACTCTTTGGGTATCATGGGCCAGGATACCTCTAAGTGATAACATTTTGCCCCTCTTTCTTGTCCCCCAAGGGTAGATGAGAGAATTCTTCACTCTTTAATACATTGTATACCACTGTGTATTGGCTGATTGGTAAAATTCTGGTTCCAAGGCCTCTGTGTACCTTGACTCTGAAAGAGAAGCCATGAAGTGGAAGGTGTGTAAGAAGTTAAGGAAGGTGAAGGCCCTTTATGTCATGCGCTTGTCATTATCAATGCCAGGAGAGGAACGCTCCAGAGGCGCCATGGAAAATCTGAACATTCTTTATGGGTGGGTGTCAGCGTGCTGCATTTCTTATCCCTGGATGGGCTTAAGTAGATCATTTTGGAGCTGATCTAAGATACCTGCTTGAGTTTTCCTAGCTATTTTCACATGTGTTCTGGTCTCACTCAGGACTACTCAGTGGGAAGTTAGGAGATGGAGGTTCTAGTTCCTTCCAGTTACTAATGTGTGACCTTGGGCAACAAGTCTTTCAACTCATTCATTCCTTTGTTTATTCACTCATTAAGAATGTCTTGAGGAAATGTATGTGATGACTATTGGGCTGGCTTGAGGAAACATATAATCCTGCATCTAGGTAATGTCTCTCACTAAGTGTTCAAATTATACGTATTGAAAGAAACTTTTTGGTTGGTAGTTTGTCATAAAATAGAGGGTTTGACTATAATTTCTGAGGGCTTTCTACCTGTAGGATTGAGTCTGGACAGCCTGTGTTGAAAAGTACATTTGCTTCTTCCAAGTGAGTACAGAAAACTGACACAAAGGTGGTCCACTCATGTCCTGGGGTCTCTTTTCTTTGGTGGCCCTTTCCACAATGCAAGAGCAGGGTGCTCATCTGCAGCTCCTTTCCTGAACAGAACTGACTTGAGCTAAACTGGATTTTTGAGTCATCAATCACAGGCCTTGGGCAATCCCTGAACTTACAATCTGGTGAGGTATGTATCAACATGCCCCTGGCAAGTAGCAGGCTAAGGGACGTGTGGCACATTGAATCAGCCTTTCCCTCCTAACAGCACTATGATTTCACATTAGGCAGGAAGAAAAGTAGCGTTCATTGACCGTTTATTATATGTCAGGTACTGTGATAGACACCTTCTCATAGATTAATCCATTCCATGCTTATTTTATAGGCAAAACTATAGATGTTCAGAGAGGTAAAGTCTCTTGGCCCAAATGTGCCCCACTAACACCCTTCCTCTGACTCTATGCAGCATGTAGAACTTATGCTCCTGTGCAGGCCAGGAGGCATTTAGAGGGAAGATGGAAGGCCCAGCCTGATTTTAAGTTCATAAAGGATATTCTGATTGGTTTTGCTGCCGGACATTTCTGCCAGTGGCTCAGCTGAGCGCTAAAATCCTTCTGACAGCTGATGAGATGATTTCCAGATGGGTCACCTAGAACTGCATAGCATGTAGGGGTCAGGAGAAGCACTAGCAGGCAGCGAGATGGGGTCTGTGCTTTGGAGAAAGGAAACAAAGGGGTGGGGCAAGGTTCTCTTAGGATCAGGCCTGAGTCTCTGGGAGGGATGAGGGGATACTGTTGAGACATGGGCAGCAGCCTGTGTCGGAGATAAAGGAACAGGGGGGCTGGGAGGATGAGATGAAAAACAAATAAAGGAAGGCACTGTGTGTCCTCAAATCATAGCGAGGTCTGCACTCACAGGGACACTGGGCTCGTTATTTCCTATTCAGCCAGCCCGGTGGTAAGTCTAGGGATAAAGCAGGGTCATATGAAACCCAGATGCTGCCTCCAGCCCAGCAATCCAAACAAGAAACCATCAAACCCAGGGATCTATCCCGAAGAGGGCCCAGATACCTCATCTGCATATTTCCTACCAAAATCCACGGGATGAGCAATTATATCGTTCCACAGCATTTTGCAAACATGTCCCTCAACTCATGGGCTTGCAGAGGGTTACAGTGTCCTCATTACAGGCTTTCTGTTCTAATGGGCTCACTTCCCTTTGCCCTGTCCTGAGGGGAGCCATGGACGATCCACATGAAGAGCCTACTAGCAGTGGGAAAATGACCTTGAGTTCTAAAAGGGGTTACTTGCTTGAGAAGTCACCACGTGTCAGTGGGATGATTTTAATATATGTTAAAAAATTCTCTGAAAATCTTCCCTTTTGGTCTGTGGTGGATTCAGTGACTCACTTCTAAGAAATAGAATAAAACAGAAGTGATGGTGTATGACTTGTGAAACTAGGTCATAAAAGGGTTCCTTTCAGCTCTCCTGGATCATTTACTCTGGGGGAAGCCAGCTGCCATAATAAAGCTGCCTTCTAGAGAGGTCCACATGGTGGGAAACTCCTACCAACAGCCATGTGAGTGAACCATCTTGGAAGAAGGTACCATATTCCCATTCGATCCTTTACATGATGCAGCCCCAACTGATATCTTGACTGTGACCTTAAGGGAGGCCCACACCAGAACCACACAGATAAGCTGTTGATACATTCCTGACCCACAGAAACCATGAGACAAGAAATGTTGTTTTAAGCTATTAAGTTTTGGGGTAATTTGTTACACAGCACTACACAACACCATAGCATATTAATGTTATGTTGAGACTTCAAAACGTATTCTCTCCTCTCTATTCTGGAATCACTGGTGCATCGTAATTTCATGACCTCTAGAGCCCCCCTGCATCTTTCCAGGGCTCCAGTCAGCTTTGGGGCTGTGGAGGGGCTGCCATCCTCCACTGTCTCAGTGTACCTGTCTGACTCCTCACACCATCTTTTCTCACTGGGAAGATGGTCTGACTCCCTCACCTACACAACAGCTAGTTGGGTGACCCTACACAGGTTGTTACCCTCTGCATCTCAGAGTCTCCATATGGAAATGGAGATTAATGATGAATATAACCACCTCAGCGGGGGTACTGTAAAGATTAAATGAGATCTAAAACACATATATGCATTCAAATAAATGATTGCTATGATCATGGAGAAGTCAGACTGCATCGTAGGAAAGGATGTGGTCTTGGGAGCTGGATGGCCAAGGCTGAAATACCAGCTATGTGACTTATTAGTCATGTAAGACTGGACAAGTTACTTAATTGTATTGTGTTTAGTTTTATCATCAGTGATACGGAAGGATGAGAGTGATGCTAAAAGCAACAACTTCTGAATGCCATTATAAGAATTAAATGGTCATCTGTGATGGGTGCTGACATTTTTAAGCTCAACAAAAGTGGTGCTTTTATGACAATTGTTGTTGTTGTTGTTGTTGTTGTTATTATTATTATTATTATTATTATTATTATTATTATTTCATGGATAAATGCTAAACGTCCAGGCTGACGCTTTAATATCCTGCCACCAACCCTTTGCTTACATACTCTTTTCCTTCTTCTTCAGTTACAAGGATGCAGATGGCTCCTTTTCCCTTTAGCTCTGGACCCCATCATCTTGGGGCTGATCGAGGACATATTTCCTCCATTATATTCCCACTACCTTTATTTTCTCCCCTACCATCAACACATAAACAGACTCAAGTCTCTCCCTCCTTGAAGAAAAAAATCTCACAAATAATGGCTCCCTTCAGCTACTCATATCACTTCTCATCAGAGCTAAACTTTAGTTTCCGTTGGCTGTCTCTACTTCTTCCCCTTCTCCCTCTTCGATCCAGTGACTTGAGACCAGCCCCTTCATCGTTCTTTGGAAACAGTTTTGACTGGTGATGCCAGCGACATCTGTTTTGATGAACTGTATGAACATTTCCAAGTCCTCATCCTCCTCACCTCTCAACTGTACCTGACATTGCCCTTCACTCTATCCTCCTGGAGCACACTTTTCCCTTGGCTTTCATAACAGCCTCTGGTTTTGCTTCTACCTCTCAGCCCTTCTTTTGGTTTCCCTCTGCCTAACCATTAAATATTGGACACCACCAGGATCCAGGTGTAGGCCCTCCTTTCCTTTACTCTACATACACTCCCTTGGTGATCCCATTCACCACAATGGCTTTAATTTTCATCTATATGCAGGTGCCACTTGAGTCTTGAGGGTATAGCCAGATCTTGCTTCTGTGACTCCACCTCATACTGGAGGTTACTGTCCTGCTGGACATTTTCACATAGATATCTCAAAGCAACTTTGAAATCAGCACATCCAAATACAAGCTCAACGTTGTCATCACTGAAACAGCAGTTCCTATGTCAGTGAATGTAGCCTAGAATCTGAACATGGTCCATGATTAGCTAGCGTTAGCTCCTGTATAACTGCAACACACTTGGGTGAGTCTCCTTGTCTCTGAACTTCTCTTCTTGAATCCTCTCGATACATCTTATATAACCTAGTCCTAGAAGTCCAATAAATTCCATGTGAGAACCACTACTGGAAGGTTTTCCTAGCTCACAATTTGAAATCCTGTTTGGTTTGCCTGAGAAATAGGTGACAAATGCACTATTAAACCTCAGTTTTGGGGGCCTGAAATATAGAGATGGTATCAAAACAACACTTTCCAATTAAATATAAGAACTGTTAAAGGTTATAAAATCCTGAGAATAAATATATACTTCAGGGGGAAATAGAAGATATCATTGAAAGTCATGATAATCTTATAACCACATAAGATGATGTGTTGGAAATCTTCCCAAATACAATTTTATCCGCAAGTTAAAATGAAAAGTGCTTTTTCTTACAATCATGGCTAGATTTTTAATTTGGCATGTATTTTGTTAATCTAGATTTGAGAAAAGACAAATTACAAATGATTCACAAACTGTTCAATTACCTGAAACAATTCTGGTCAGACTGTTTTCTAAAGTAAGGAAATATAAGGCTAAAATGAGTCATGGAAAAATCATAATTCAATGGAAATTCTTTCCTGACTTTATACTGGGGATAGTTTCATTATCTGTTCAGATAGAAATTCTCTAGGGACAAAAAAAATAGTTCTGGTCATTCTTGTAGTTTATTTTTGAGTCCAATTTACAGGCATAAGATAGTTGCCAGTATCTCAACTAATAATAAAAACATCATTAAATATTTTCTTATAGATCACTTGGCATACTATTAGTTAATGCACCTGGGTGGCTCAGTCGGTTGAGCACCCAACTTCAGCTCAGGTCATGATCTCACAGTTCATGAGTTCGAGCCTCACATTGGGCATTGCTGTTGTCAGCACAGAGCCTACCCCAGATCCTCTGTACCCTTCTCTCTGCCCCTCCCCTGCTTGTGCTCTCTAAAAAATAAATGAATATGTATTTTAAAAAAAAGAGTATGGGCTTTGGAGACAGTAACTCTTACTTAGTTTTCTTACATAATGATACATACCTCATAAGCCTAAGCTATGCAATCACAGAGAGTTCAAACAGGAGCTCAATAAGTTCTAAGTACTACTATTATGATTATGCTCATACAGACTGTATAAATATAGAGCAAGTATTTTTGGAGTCCACTTTAAGATGATGAAATCAACCCTTACAGAGTTTAAGTCACACGTCAATGCCTCACCTTCACACCAAATATCATATTAGTGGCCGATAAGAAACAAACAAACAAAAATTCAATCTCTAATTTTGAGGAACTTTTACCAAAATTGGGGGAAGAGGAAGTCTGTAGGAGAATTATAATCATGGATATGACATTATGGGTGAAGTTAGTCATGGAAGACATCTGGTGGAGGTGAGCCTTGAGCTTAGTTTGACTCAAGAGTAGATTATGGGTTGTAATAAAAGAATGGGGCAGTAGGAATCATATGGAGAAATGACAGAGTAGTGAAACTTAATAGCTGAACAATATTCACTTTCACATTTAAAGGCAGGGTAAAAAATTACTGTCTACAATATTTGTAGCCTTATTGCTCATCAAATTCTGTTGTTTTGATCTATTAATTGGAGGTTTGGTTAAATAGAAGATATTTAAACTTGAAGAATCAAGGGTAGTTCATTCCTCAGTTGGGTGGACCATGCACCTCTCAAAAGGGTTACAGAAAGACTTGTTCTCATTCCATTCTTCTTTGCTCCCATATCCAACACATAGAAGCTTTATCATTCACCTCCCACCTTAACTTGCTACATAAGAAAATAGTTTTATATTTAGATGCTTGGTTAAAAAATGCCCTCATTATAGTTACTAAAGTATAATCAAGCTTGGGGGCCTGTATGGAGATGAAACCGTGGTAAAGCTGTGAACTAGGTAATATTTATCATTATATTTTTTTTTCTGTAATGTCAATTTTCCTTGTAGCCTGAATTTCATCATGCCCAATCCATCTTCATGGTCTGAGCACCTCCTACATGTGAGGCTCTAAGTTGAGCTGTGAGAATCCGAAGCTAATGCCCTGTATCTTCAAAGTCTAACCTAAAATCTAGCCAAGAGATCAGACGTGAAGCGAGGTAGATGCTTAAGAATATCTGGAAGCAGACCTAAGGGCAAGTTAATCTTTCTTCTTTATGTTAAGGGCTAGTCTTTGCCTTTATAGTGCCATTCCAAAGGGGTAATCAATGCTAAGATGAATAGTAAGTGCCTTGTCTACAACTTGGATCACTAGAATATCCATAGAACTACTTGAGTGTTCAGCTTCTCAAAGTGCTCATCTGAGGGCCAGCCCCACAGAAATAAAAAGATCTATATTTTCTCTCTGTCTGGAAATAAACCTACTGTAATAAAATATTCGGCATATGAAGTAGAGCCTTTCTTTTATCCTATTTTTATTTCATATAAGTTTCCTAGATTTCCCTTGAAAATTATTTTGTGCCACCTCAACCTTATTCTGAAATCTACACACAGACTAGGCCAAAAATACAAATCATTTTTTTTAAATGAGTGCATTTTGATAGAATTCTGAAGTGGTAAAGATTTTTAATAATGTGTTAGTATTTTTCCCTCTGATACCTGGTGTCTGATGCTAAAAGGTTTATTTTCTTGATGTTTATTATATGTAGTTTTTGCTATATATGATGAAAGGAAAAGGACAGAAGGCAGTAAATTAAGCTAAGCTATGGAAATTCTTATAACTACTTAAGAAGCTTATCGGACAAGACTTCTACTTCAATGATTTTGGGGGGACATTTCACAAGTGACCACTAACTAATACTTTATTCAAATACTTCTTTTTAGGACAACCTGGCACCATATTCCTTTTTAATCATAACATTAGAAGAGTAAACACATATACAAATTTCCCTCAAACTGTGTCATAAATCAGGTACACCAAGAGCAGCATTTATGGTCTGAGTAATTTATAATGTGAAAAACAAATTCGATTACTGTTCAAGACCCTGAGAAAGCCTATGCATATTCCAACTCCCCAATTTTGAGGGGGAAGGTGGGAATATACAGAATGATTGAAATTCAATAGACTTTGGTCAAAGATAGTAAGAAACTAAAATTCAGTTTTTCCTGTGTTCTTTATGATCTGTCAATGTCAATCCTTTTCTTGATGGTCTCTGCAGGGTTCACCTGGATCTGTGTGAGCCACGGTGTGCCTCTATCAGGCCCCTGTGAGCAGGGAGAATGAATGTGCACATTTTACTGAACATGAGTGACTCCTACTGTCCTCTGGGGTCAAGGCTATTTTTTCACTGGGAAGTCAGACAGTGCAACTCAGCCTCACTGGCTTAGGCATGTGTAAGTTCCTATTGGCGTAACACTGGGAAGAAATATGGGGAGAAAGAAAGTAAGTTAAAAGGAGGAGCACAAGAAGAGGTGAAATCAGAGGAAAAGAACGCAAATTGGAAGAAGATGAATCAGGGGTCATTTCTCCAACCATGCAAGGCAAGTAAATGCAAAGCAAGTACTATCTTTCTGCACTCATATAGAATTTACAAGACACACAAAATGACACAAAAAGGCAGTGGGCAAATGTTTAGGCAACTGAGGTAATTATTTGGTTACTCTATCTTGAATAAAGAAATAAGCAGCTGTTTATTCATAGTTCATCTGAGTAAGAAAGTTCCAAAATGGTTCCCCCCCTCCTCAAAAATTGAATAATAGTAACTCAGGTTTACACTAAGACGTCCTGAAGCAATGGACATTTAAAAATGACTTCTGAATCATCACATTTTAAATAATTAATTCATTTGTTAACAAAATGCACTATTAAGTACTTTTGGTACCAGGGGTGCTTCAGCGTATTCGAATTCTCTAAGAAATATATTTGCTCTAGTTCATAAGCAACTTCAAAGCCAGCTTGGAATCTGAGGCAAGGATTAACTCAAGTATATTTCATCAAAGACTAGTTGCAGATACTCTGAAAAAAATTACTAACGCTTGTTTTTCTGGTCAGTTCTGCCTACATATCACTTTGGAAATTGCTGCTTGAGATACTCAAAGCATGTGTGTTGTAAAACAGCCAGTAAGTTTTAGTTAAGAGAATAATACACTGATAAAACTAGGACCTCATTTCTTACCCTCTGTTTTTAGTAAATTAGTGTTTCTACATGTAATTTGGTAGCATTGATATGGACACCTCTTATCACGTAAAGGTTCTGAAGGATGTAAAGAGTGTTTGTCTACTGTATTTCATGACGTTTGATTTTTTTTATTCAAAGTATTTTGCATTGCATTAAAAATTGTGTATGTTTGATTTCACTCTTATGTGGAATTTAAGAAACAAAACAGATAAAAATAGAGGAAGGGAAGGAAAAATTAAATAAGAAAAAAACAGAGAGGGAAGCAAACCTTAAGAGACTCTTAACTATAGAGAACAAACTGAGGGTTGCTGGAGGGGAGGTGGGTAGGGGGATGGGCTAAATGGCAGATGGGCATTAAGAAAGGCACTTGTTGTGATGAGCACTGGGTGTTACATGTAAGTGATGAATAACTAAATTCTACTCCTGACACCAATATTACACTATGTTAACTAACTTGAATTTAAATAAAAATTTGGAAGAAAAAAATTACACATGTTGTGTTACATTAAATAAGATGCTTTCAGGAGTGCCTGAGTGGCTCAGTTTGTTAAGCGTCCGACTTCAGCTCAGGTCATGATCTCATGGTTTGTGGGTTCAAGCCCTGCATCGGGTTCTGTGCTGACAGCTCAGAGCCTGGAGCCTGCTTCAGATTCTGTGTCTCCCTCTCTCTCTGCCCCTCCCCCGATCATGTTCTGCCTCTATCTCTCAAAAATAAATTAAAATGTTAAAAAAAATGTTAAATAAGATGGTTTCAGTGCACAATAGAAGAAGCAATTTAAGACCCATCAATTCTCAACCTCTTTGATTTTTTTTGGCTCAGATACTTGGAAAAAAACTACTTAGCACATGTGTTACACTTCATGGCAGGCCTTGATTAGGAAGGGAAGACTATATTGATCTGATGTAGAGGTGCAATGACCAATAGTTTATTGTAAAAATTATCAGTGGAAAAAGCAGTGAATAAAGTATGGCAATTAGAGTTTAAGCACAATTCCTATCAGTGGAATTTTGAGAAGAGTTATATAAGAGAAAGTCTGGTGGTTAGTAGGAGAGAAAACCCTCTCAGGGAGTTTGTGGATAATCTGTTTGTGGTAAACAAAACAAAAACAAGACCCTAGAAGAAATGGAAGTAAGATGATGACTCAGAAAAAGTAAGATAAATTCTCTCTGGCAAAACCCTTTGACTGATCAGTCAATGTGTGGCTCTGGACCTGAGAAAAGGAAAGAGAGGTTGGCACCTTGCAGAGTATGGTCAAGGGTTTATGAGTAGTTTCCAAAAGGAAGATCTAGAATGACGCTGTGCACACTCCCTGCACAAGCAGGGAAGCCACAGCTTGAATGGAAAGCATCTTCCTCTGTGGCTTTCCTGAGCTAGTGGAAGGGCACTCAAATAATAAAGAAGCTGGAGACTTGGGGCGAGAGGGTCCCCATTTAATACTGCAGTCAATGAACTCATGCTGCTCTATGTTACCTGGTGTTAATTCATCTTAACTGGACTGTGTCAAGAGAACTAGCAAGGTTTGATAGGTGAGGAAAGACCACTGCTTGATTCAAACCAAGAGGATAGTTAGTAAATCTTACTTCAGACCTGTTTTGATCATAAGAATTGACATTGGAGTTTACAAAGACAGATTTTGGAAAATACATGGTCTTGTAGTAAACTACTCCTAACATGAATTTCATTGTGGGAGGTGTGGGCTAAGAGAATACTGTAATATGCATATTTTGAATTCTCATTTTATTTTGCTCTTTTGATATCACCTTTAAGAAAAGTCACAGACAGGGGCAGTTTCTAGGACTTACATCTCTTCCAATGAGGTCCTCTTGGTTTTCCACAATTCCCCAGGGGGCGATGCCTATGGTACATATCTTCCCTCGAGACTTAGATGCATGGTCCTTCAGGGCATCCCCAACATGGCGAATAACACCTAAGAGGAAAAAGAGAAGTATTACTCTTTTTTTTTTTAAAGCAATTACTCACCATTGTTCTAAAGGAAACTGTGATAAGGGTGGTTCACAAGGTTATACACAATGAATATAAAGTTTTGACACATTTCTACATGTGTTCAGAAGAGAACATAAATTTATGGCTTTAATGTCAGATACATTTGCAGGACTTGTATATGAACTCTAGCAATGCATTTCTTATTCTCCTTTAAATTCTTTTTTTCCTAAGAAAAAATTAGAAAGCATCCAATGTCAAAAAAAAAAAGAGGGGTCCCTGGGTGGCTCAGTTGGTTAAGCATCTGACTTAGGCTCACGATGTCATGGCTCGTGGGTTCGAGCCCTGCATTGGGCTCTGTGCTGACAGCTCAGAGCCTGGAGCCTCCTTGGGATTCTGTGTCTCCGTCTCTCTCTGCCCCTCCCCTGCTTGCACTCTGTCTCTCACTCAAAAATAAACAAACATTAAAAAAATAAAAGAAAAAGAAAGAAAGAAAGAAAAAATTGAATACAGTTCTTTAAACTTAGGGAATCTTTTTCTTGTTCTATAAGCATAATGATGTTAGTATGACTAAGAACCAGTGCCATGAGTACATCCTATAAAAAAGCACCATGCTTAATATTATATTAACTCTATACCAGAGTTTGTGTATGAGTTAGGGTCATTCAAATAGAGTAGTTACTTAGCTCAGATTTTGTTAACCTTTATTTCATCTTCCTATTTATCGACATATAAGGTGGAGACCCTACTTACAAAGAAAACCTTGGCATATTACGTGGAAAATTTATGTTGAAAATATATAAATACAGCTTTTTAGCTTCATCAATGAAAGTGTTTTCCTCTCCTGTCATAAATGACTTTCCACATCACTGTGGCCTTCCTCACTGTAGTTAAACTGAAAAAAATCAGTTTACAAGACGGTACGGAACCTCTCTCTTATCTGTTAATAAAGATAAATTGCATTTAAAAAAGATGCAACTTCTAATCTGTTAACCTCCCTCTCAAATAATCATTTTTTTATAGACGATATAAAATATCTTTTCTAAGAAAAGTTATTTCCACTTATCAAAATTCCACCTATTCCTCAAGGAAAAATCCACACCTAGTGCCATCTCCTATGTGAAAGTTCAATTGGATTTGATTTTTTCCTCCCTTTGAACAGGATTGCAGTTTGCATATCTCAAACAGTGCTGTATGTTACCTAACATATTCTTCCGAGATTCACAATCCCACATGAGGCTGTCTCCTCTAAGGGCAAAACTCCTTGCAGGGAAGGTTGGGGGGGGGGGGGGGTCAGTGTCTTACTTCATCTTTGTATGCCTCACGTGCTAGCACAGAGTAAGGGTTCTTTTTTTTTTTTTTTAATTTTTTTAAACGTTTATTTATTTTTGAGACCGAGAGAGACAGAGCATGAACAGGGGAGGGGCAGAGAGAGAGAGGGAGACACAGAAACTGAAACAGGCTCCAGGCTCTGAGCTGTCAGCACAGAGCCCGATGCGGGGCTCGAACTCACGGACCGTGAGATCATGACCTGAGCCGAAGTCAGACGCTTAACTGACCAAGCCACCCAGGCGCCCCACAGAGTAAGGGTTCTAATACTGCATGAAACTGTCAAAATGCACCAGGAAATTTAATCATGAGAGAGGACACATTTATGTGAATCACTCCATTCTGAAATATTCAGAAGATCAAACAGAAATACCCTCCTTTAAAAAAAAATCAACTAAAACCGTGTAAATAACACTAATCCATGTTGGGATATGCTGGCGTGTTGATAAGAATACAATTTCACTTCATAGCTTATCTAGGGATCTTCTAAAATAGAGTACCGGTGAAGAAAAACAAATGTAAGAGTCAAGCTGTGAATATCAGTATTCATTGTGTTTCCCTATTTGCATGCAAAACTCCTTTCAGGGCCCATCCTGGACAAGAAGTTTAACTTCCTATGCCCTCCATCAGCCACAATTCTATTGCCGTTTAGGTAATCTGAGATGCCATCATTAGAACTTCACTTTGGGTATTGGATTGAACACTAGCCTGGAGTGAGGCAGAGATGAATTCTTTGGTTTATTACAGAATTCATGCTGTAACTTCTTTTGATATGGGGTGCATTTCATAAAGGAAGAAAAGTAATAAACAGTGCTCTGAGTTCCCAGAAACAGAAGATTGTTAAGAGTTTCTTTGGGACCTTTAGAAACCTTTGAGTGGGTGTGTATATGAGGTGCAGATTATGCCAGGAAAGCAAAACACTGAATAATCACAAGTGAACGATGCCAGCTAAGCTGAATGAAAGCAGGAGCCTAAGGCCTGAACAGCCACCAAAAGCTAATTGCTTTGTAGATACTTGATTACTACAAAACAAACAGCAAAGAGCTGACACAGAGCATTCTAAGATCATGTCAGTTTACAGACTGAGTCAGGATTTCACGTAACAATGAGGAGCGGGGCCATGTGCAGAGTTCACTGCTGAAATGTGCCTACAGGGTTGTAGGCTGAGCCTTCACAAGTTCTAGGTATTGAGGAGAATTCTGAGTGCAGGTCTTGGTCACATATCACCCAAGCTGCGAACAAATGAGTAAATAATATTGAGATGAATTCGTTGGTCCAGGGTTATGTTCAGACTGTTCCACAACTCCACACTGCACGGAGCCTGGAAATAAGTCTGAGTGAACATGCTACACTATAACTTGTGTACTTCCAATGGGCACTTCTGGGGAAGTGTGTCAGGCTGGGGAAATATGTCTGAGCAACTTACAGGCATCCATTCCATGATCGGCTCCACACTAATAATGTGCTGCATGTAAGCGCTTAAAGGTTTGGGAGAATTGGTTTGACAGCCTACCTGTATCACAATACAGAGAAACTCATTTGGCAGGTAGAAAAAATTGCTTGGAATTCAGAGTGTGATGTGTCTTCTATTGGAGTTGATTTAATAAACTACTTAAAAAATTTTGTTTAATGTTTATTTATTTTTGAGAGACAGAGTATGAGTGAGGGAGGGGCAGAGAGAGAGAGGGAGACACAGACTCCCAAGCAGGCTCCAGGCTCTGAGCTGTCAACACAGAGCCCATTGCAGGGCTTGAACCCATGAATCGTGAGATCATGACCTGAGCCAAAGACGGACGTTTAATGACTGAGCCACCCAGGTGCCCCTTAATAAACTATTTTAAATAATAAACACACAATACTCCAGATGTTGCTGTCACAATTTATGTCCCTGATAAAATGGGCATTTTGCAAAATTTAGAGCTATGTGCACCAGACTTAAAATTACTTAAAGATCAGACACAGAGCTTCCAAGTTTAGAGCAAAAGTTATTCTTTGAAATATTACTGGATAATTAATTGGCAGCTTGAGGTACTGAAAATATCCTGTGAAATTCCATTAGTCATGTTTACAAATTCTGGATAGTCAAGTATTAAATAGCCCAACCTGCTTCCCAGGTGTAAGTAATTCTTCTTGGTTGAAAACTAACTGTATGGTTATCGTGTGGGTTAAGGGAGGGCAGAAGAATCTGTGAGACGAGGGAGAACCAGTGAACGTGGACACATGGGGAAGAGAGATAGCTGTGGGAATGTCAACATTGTTAGCCCTAGGAGAAAACGATCTTAGGTACAACATTCTCATGGCCTTAGGTTGCCTCTGTCTGACTTCCAGTTACCTGTGTTAACCCCTCCAGTGAATATCCACGCGCCGGTTGTCATGGCCGCTTTGATGAGACCTTTTCCAAAGACTTGCTTGAGTTTTGGCTGGAGTTCAAAGTTCTGCAGGCCCCCGTGCACAGAGATGAGAAGCTTGGGAAGCTCCAGCTGCCATTCCTTGGTCATCAGGTGTAGGAGGAGATCAGGTTTCGTATCGAAGGATACTCGCACGTACTAGAACAAGAGTGGCCACCGATTAGGGAGACAGGGCAGGGCTGGCTGCTGGGGCTTATCCTTCCCGATTGCAAGGATAGGTGTAGCACGAGAAGAAAACATCTCCTAAAACAGCTGATTTTTGAAAAGAGGCAAATCATTTTCTTTACCACGAGAGTCTTCGTTAGGTGAAGGCATTTGCCACTTTTAAAGGTGTTCTTGAAATTGTGACTTATTACAGACTTTAAAATTGTTCGATTTTCTAAAATGCACTGTGAGCCCAGCTTTGCCCAGTTATGCCACCTGGACGTAGATATAGATGTTTCTGCGACCCTGTCACTTTGAGAGGTTTTGAGAAATTCTGCAGTTCTACATCATGTAATAAGAATTTTAAAATAAGGCAATAGCTATCTTTATTTAATTTACAAAAACTGAATACCAAACATTTATGTTTTAAAGAAGACAAGTGACGAAAGACGTGCCCATCGTTCTTGTAGAATAATCTTAAAAAATGAAAGTGTATATCAGATTTCAAGGTGTTAGCAGATGCAACTGGAAATAAGTGATACTAAGTATACATAAAGGAAATGCTATAAATACACACAATGAAAAACATCTATATAATCATATACATGCTCATTTAGATCTCAGTTTAATTATATAAGGATTTCCATCTTTAGCTGGAAACAACTGAAATACCGGGCAAATACATTTGAAAGCCTTTTGAAATGCATTGCTGAGCAGGCATTTAAAGAGCAAACATCCAGATTCCTAAAACAGAGTAGAAGCTGGGACCTCAGGAGACAAGGAAGGACCAAAGCAGGCTTTGGACTTGAGGGTTTCTCCTCAACTCTGCAAAACGGCACCTGCTTTCCTGGCATCATGCAGGATGGATGAGTCTAATGGGCCACCCCAGGTAAGCTGGGACACTGTTTCAAAGGGCTCCACTCTCAAGTGTAAGGAGGAAAAAAGTAAGAAAGTCTGATGTACAGAAGAAGACAGCAAGGAAGCCTGCCTGCTTCTACCTTGTTTCTGAGTGGATGGGGAAAAAATTCCTCTCTGATTATTTTTAAACAAGGGGGGCTCTCAGGACCCCTGGGTGACTCAGTTGGTTAAGTCTTGGACTTCAGCTCAGGTCATGATCTCACAGTTCATGAGTTCGAGCCCTGTGTCAGGCTCTGTGCTGACAGCTCAGAACCTGGAGCCTGCTTGGGATTCTGTGTCTCCTTCTCTCTCTGTCCCTCCCCCTCTCATTCTCTCTCCCTCTCTCTCTGTCTCTCAAAAATAAAATAAACATTAAAAAAATAAACAAGGGGCCCCCCTTCACACAGACTTTGATCCACAATGACGCTATCAGTGTGGTTTGAAAAACACCAGACTATTTAATTTGAAATGGTTCTGGCTGGGCAGTGGTTCCAGATAACAGGAAGAAGCAAATGCAGATCGTTTGTGGAGGAATGCATTCTCAATCCAGCGCTCAGATAGTTCCCATTGGAAAATAAGCATGTCGTAGTAAAAAAAAAAAATAAATAAATGAAATGTATTGCACAAGGAAATAAAGCAGTATGAGTGAGAACCAAAAAAAATAACAGGTAGCAGAGTAAGATCCTCAAAGATATTGAAATATTCAGAGAATATAAAATAGCTATCTTTAATATATTAAAAACCTGAATGAGATTATTGAAGGCATCAATGAGGAACAACAGACTATTAAGACCAATACATTTGAAAAAGAATCAAAAACAACTTCTAGAAATAAAAATGCAATAATTTAAATGAAAAATACAATGGAAAAGTTAAGCTACAGATTAGACACACTAATGATAGATCCAGAGAAATAAGCCAGATGCAGCCTTAAGAGACAAAGGAATTGAAAACAGAAGCAACATTGAAAACCTTGGAACAGAGCATCTGAATTCTAGATGGAAATAAAAGAGACAGGGAAGAACCAATCCTTGAACAGATACTGGCTGGGAAATTTTCAGAAATGTTTAAAGATACACATTCTCAGATCGGGGAACGTCAATGAATCCCAAGCAGAATAAATAAAAACAAACCCCACTCAGCAACACCTCACAGGGAACACCAAAAGAAGGGAGGAAAAATTCAAAAGCCACTAGAAAATAAGACAAACCACCTACAAGGAAACAGTCATTTTAAGGCAGAAGGTCTACTCCTCAACAGCAAAAATGGGTGCCACAAGCCAGTGCCTTCAATGTGCCAAGAGAAATTATCTGTCAGTGTAAAATTCTATATTCAGCGAAAATATCTTTCAAAGATGAGAGCAAATTATAGACATTTTCAGACTACCCAAACTGAGCATTTATCTCCGGCAGACTTCACTGAAGGAAGTTTTAAGATATATACAGCAGGGAGAAATTACATGATCCCACATGGACGATCTGGGATACAAGAAAGAATGGCAAACAAAAAAATTAGCAAATACACTGTAAATCTAAAAAAGCATTGCCTGTATAATATAAAATGATGATAATATCTAATGTGTGGTGGGAAGGGAAAGAGCTAAAGCAGTGGATATTACAGCATATACGTGAGTTGGGAGCAATCAGCATTAAAGCATTCTAAACTCTGTGTATGTCCCGTGGGAGAGAAAAGAAAGGTACCGACTAACTTCGGAAATTGTTAAGTATTCACCTTGAAGTAGTAGAACCACGAAAAGAGCAGACGTGCATGCAATGCAAACATATGCTTTTAGATGTGTAAGTAAAGAAAGTTATACAGGAGATGACAATTTATCACAAATTTTTTGGATCTAAGAGCCCCCGCTGTTGCAAAAAAAAAAAAAAAAGTTCAAATTATGTCAATGCTTTTGTTAAAGCCTATTTTAAATATATTTAACTGAAACAAGAGGCAAAGTAGCTGAAAACATGAAAGCAGCTTGACAAAATAAACTGCATCATCCAGAAATACCAAGGAGCTAAAGTTTCCTACGTACCAATACCAGAAATCCAAAGAGGTGTTGGGATCTAATGAGCTGGTTTTATATTGATTTAATCTATGTAGCAAAAACCAATTCCGGAACAGAAAGAGTAAAGGTTGGCAATTTTAGCTAAATACATTAGACCAAGAGAATTGTAACTAGAGTTTACAATGTGTGAATTGGCGTAGTTTACACACAAGCTTTCCTGCAGAGGATAAGACCTTTCTGAGATCTACCAACAGAAATTTTCAGTAACAACAGGCATGCATTTTGGTGCCACACAAGGAGCTTTGGGGCTGAAGGGTGGGTATTGGAGTGGTAGATGCAAACACAGTGTTTCTTAAACAAAGGCTATGTTATTGTTTCTCTATTATTACATTTATTAACTCACTGAGTGACTCTGTGAAAAATATCTAGATAACAAATGCTATAAGATCAAAGAATAAAGTGCTTTCTGTCCCCATGCACTGAATCTATGCCACTTGAGTAGTTAAAATTTGGCAGCTCTGCTGAATTGAATTTATGTCATTTTGACTAATTCCAGAAAGGGGTGTTTAGTGAAATAAATTAGGACTGGGACTCACAAGGCTTCCCAACTAGACAAACCAAAAATGCTTAGTGTGGGAGATGATAAAAAATTGCTTTTTTAAATTACTGTTCTCTTATTCATCCTCTTACACCTTAAAAAAAAGAGAAAAAAAAAAGAACCTCATAAAAGTGACCAAAAAATCTACTGAATGTATTAAAATTCCTTTTGAATTAGCCTAGTATTTTTCCCAGTTAAGGAAAGCTTGCTCATGATCACAGAGCTCTTGTTAATCTGGTAAATGCTCTAGTAGGGAATGAACGACCTTGAATCACCTTGTCCCCTGCTCTGTCTTACAGATGGGGAAACAGAGGCACTAGGTGTCTTGTCTGAGAAAACAAACAAACAAAAACCCTAAACCCAAAACCAAGACCCTTGTATATTTACTACACTCCTGCAACATACATTATTTCACAGACTCCTCCCAGTAATGACGAGGTTGGTATCATCCACATTTCACTGATGGGGAACAGAAAGGATCCATCAGGTTCAACCAATAGTAAGTGGTAATGATAGGGTCCATAGCCCAGGTCTGCTGATGCCAGAGTCCTTGCTCTTGACCTCAAAGTAAAAGTGCCCTTTCCACCTTCCGTCTCCTTTTGCTTTACCTATAAGCAGTCTCAAAGTTCTAAAGATCCGTTTCTGAAATGAATGTTTTCAGCCAGGGCTTTCCCTCTATTCCTTCAGTTGCCACTTTAGGAATACATTCTCCTTACTAGGATGTCAGTTTGGATTATGCCAACAGCCTCCAAACGGCTTCTCTAACCCCACGTCCTCAACAAGACACCGACAGAGATCTTTCTACAATTCCTTTTTGATCACACTATTTTTCAGTTCAAATTGTTACATTATATATAAACTCTAATTCTGCCTGTCATGATCCCCCACAATTTAGCTTGACCCCACCTAGAGGTGTTCCCCACTTCTCTCTGCATTTGGCTAATGCTGTTCCCTAAATCCTAGAAACCCAGTTCCTCTCTTTGTCATCTACAGAAATCATTCCCATCTTTCAAAGGCTTTTACTTACTTTTCCTAAGAATGCAAGCTCATGTTGATGCAGCATAACTATCAACCTAACCCAATGGGATTTTTTTTTCTGGTTGTTTCTTGCACGTGCCCGTTTTCTCTGCCCATGTTGCAAGATCTGTGAGGGCAGGCACTGTGTTTGACTTGACTGTGATTTTTGATCTTTCACACTGGCTACGAAGTAGTCAGTCTTAGAAGTCAAAGGGAACTTAGCAATATCTTGGCCACCATGGCAACTAGAAATCATCTAGTTCAATTTTTCTGCTTTACAGGACAAGACAGCAGACCCCTAGAAGATGAGGGACTGAGACCTGAGAGCTAGCTGTCTAATAATCAACCACTCACATAATCCATTATTTAAGCTACTGCTGCGGTGCAAAACTCTCGGGTGAGCTGTGCTTCTGAAACATTAACGTGCACAACTCGCCTGGGGACCTTGTCGGAAATGCAGGTTGGAATTCAGTAGGTTCGGGGTGGTGTTTGAAGTTTTTTATTTCTCACTAGCTCCTCGGGGACCATGTAAGAAGCAAGGATTACAACTCCTCCCCAGACCAAAGATTCTAAGTGGTGTCTTGGGTTTGTCATTGGGCCAAAGGGAAGAAAGAACACTCAGTATTTTACATGAAAAATCATAGAGAAGAATGGAGGAAATACTGGAGGAATTATTCAGGTGACAATAAATAGGAAAGTGCAACCATTTTCAGACTACCCAAATTACCTCCAACTACCTGACCCTTGGAGAATAAAAGGCAAGAGTCTTTTTCTTTTTTTAAAAAGGAAGAATTTAAATGAATCAATTAATTGCTTTTTGTCATTGTTATTGTTTAGTAACTCAGCAAGTGGTTTGGGAATAAGAGGCTAATTAAAATGAAAGGATACAATGACACTGTACAATTATCTGAAGATGTCAATTTTTAAATTCTACTCTTACACCCATAAAAAGCAAGTTAGTCAGTGAACTCTCCAGGTGCTTGTAATAGAACAGCTAACTCATGCGCCGAATCAGCAGCTTCAAGGTTATAAATGGTTGTTCCCAGAGTAATTAATAAACGGTCAATGTGATTTGAAACGAGGAGCTCTCTTGGTCGTCAAGATAAGCAGTTTTGACTGTCCACATGTGAGCTCATTAATTGCTAAGGGATCACCTTACAAATAACAAGAAATCTTCCTGATGGGTATACTAAATCTGGTCACCTGGGCATTACTCTGACGTGGTGAGTGATATGTGCTTCCATTTATAGATTTTCCCATCACGGGCAGTGCCACACTCTAGCATCAGGCACTGGTGCTCTAAGACCTTTGGCCAATCTGAGCACCTTCTCTTGTGAAATGCTGGCGCTCCTGACCACCTCACAGGATGCTAGGAGGATTAAATTGTGGAAACTCACCTGGTGTGGGAGAAAAACCAATACATGTAAATTGAATACAGGTTACATTCACCTTTTAAATTACTTGTGCATACGATGGGATCCAAATATCTGTCCTTTAACTCTTTAGTGGATATGTTAAAGTAGCCTTTTGTTTCTCAACTCGGAGTTATCTGGGGAGTGACTGGTGCAGCTGTTTATCTATATCTGTGCATTTCTTTTTAAAAAAATTTTTTTTTTTAATGTTTATTTGAGACAGAGAGAGACAGCATGAACGGGGGAGGGTCAGAGAGAGAGGGAGACACAGAATCCGAAGCAGGCTCCAGGCTCTGAGCTGTCAGCACAGAGCCCGACGCGGGGCTCGAACGACGGACCACGAGGTCCTGACCTGAGCCAAAGTTGGACGCTTAACCGACTGAGCCACCCAGGCGCCCCTATCTATATAAAAGCACCTGCTGAGAGCAAAACTACCACCTCTGCTCTAGGCTGCCTGGCCCATCCTTCTCTCATGAGCCCTTAGTTCCTCACTTTATAATTTCTAGAGATAAGCTGAGCTCAAACCAGTTGCCCATGCCTAGAATAATCATCTTCTTTTCCCTTCTATCATTAGTGCCCCTGCCTGGCTGATGTGTGATGAGCGGATGACATCCAGGCCAGCACCTCAAGAATGCTCTTCAGTAAATAGAGGTTTGATTTAGTTGAAGTTGTACCATTTGATCTGTTCTCAGGTGCTTTAGAGGCCAATGCATCCAGCATGATTTCCATAAAGAACACATATTTTGAAGAGCAAACCACCAGCTGGTAAATTAAATTGTGAGAGACGATCATTGAAAACTAAGGATTTCTTTTGTTTTTGGTGGAAGGGCACAGGGCTTTGGTAACTGAAGCCTGAGTTTTTGTTCTTGATTCTAAAGGTCTCTTTGGTAAAAGCAGGCGACTTCACGGCAGCTTTTGCTAATGCCACTCTTCCTGCTTCTTCACTAGCAATGTTACGATTCGTTCATCAGAACAGGACTCAACTTTACCATGGCCTCACTCCCCACTCATGTGGGGCTTGTAGACATGTCACAGACTAGACAGCATCGTTCTCCCTTTATAACACCCAGGGTGGGCAGAGGCTGGGTGTGTGTTGTATGTGTGCGTGGGGGGTGGGGTGGGAAGAGAAATAGTTGTTACTACTCAGAGAAGGCTGGGGCTGTTTACTTAGGATGTAATAATTCTCCTTGTGGTATTCTGGACTTGAGAGTGGGTGGAACAATTTGGCTCTGACAATGAACGAGTGACCTCTTCAGCCCTAAATTTTTACTCTCATAACTTTGCCCAGTTGTCTAAATGAAAATAGAAAAGCTGCAGAATGATAAACCTGGTTACACTCCTGGAAACGATAAATGACAAATCCTAATACTGCAAAGCCATCTTTACTTCTGGGAAATTATCGAGTGGTATTTGTGAGTAGCGCTTGTTCAGAGTAATGGAATTACCACTGCTAACTCTATTTGAACGCTTACTTTTAAAGCTTTTCTTCCCAGGCTGTCGGGGGAAATCTGGCCTAGTTTTCTTTATGTTGAGAAATGTGATAAGCATCATTTTATTTTTTTAATTCTTGTAGCCACATTCTTAAATGAGTACTTTTAATTAAAGCTGTGGCCAAGGAGACCATGTCATATCAGACTGCTAAGATAATTTTGCTGATACTGGCTCTCTAAGTCTCTGGCGTGGTTAGTTTTGCAGTGAGAGTTTAATACTGGTGGAGGTTCAATGCATGTACAATTCCCTAGAAAGAAAATACTTGGGAAACAAATGTGTAGTGTCACTGGTTACTGCATTCCTGGTTTGATGATCCACAAAACTTTGGGAATGAAAGTGCCGTTGTAATTTATTCTGTATTGTTTTTGTGATTTCTCGATGTTAGATACCGGGTGTTGCCAGGTCAATGGTGCTGGCTGATAAGCCAAAGCTAAAGGTTTAGTAATATAAAACTTCACTGAGATAGAAGTAGATCTCAAGGGGGTGGTCTCTGCATTTCCTGCCAGAATTATATAGCATAAAATTTGGTAGAGGCAAGGAGATGGGAATTTTCTAGAGGCAAGATGGGTTTCTCAGAGGAAAGTTGGTTCTTTCCTTCTTTTCCTACAGGTCTGTGTTGGGACCAGTAGTTTGAGTGATAATTTCCAGTTTTAGTCTCAGTTTCAGAAAGGACTTCCCAAGGTACTGCTAATTCAGCAGCCTAAAGATTAGCAGGTGGAAAGTGGAAATCAAGGGAACAGTTACCAAACCCCTCAAATATCTTATGATATCTTATGATATGAACACTTATGTAAAGCTGTTTAGCTAGCCATAGTCTAGTGATCGGCTCTTTTATTTTGTAAAGTAGGATTCATTTAATTTCATATTTGGTATGTGCCATTCAGTGATGATTCCCAGATTAAATGTGCATAATGCAAAGAAAGACATTTTTAAAACAATCGAATTCAATCCTGAAGTGTTTAAAGAGCATAAGATGGTAGCTGCCTCGCTCTTGACAGACTCCTCACTCCCTGGGGTGTCCCCAGCAACCTGGAACCTCCTGCCTCCCTCTCGCCCTCCCTCCCCCTGGCAGTGCTCAGAGAATGAGGCTTTCACACTCAACAGTGAGAGCTTTAAGTGTGACAATGAGGCATAGGAATAATTATCTAAATTATATAAAAACTATAACAAGGGGCTCAACCCGATCTAATAAGCAGAGTAACTAGCAAGGGAAAACCTGAAGATCATTATGTGAATGACTTGAGAGGTTTAAACACAAGTCCTTAATTAGGTGATACTTACCTGCTCCACAAGACGGCTCAGCGTTAATTGGAAGAGATGATTAGTAGCAAATACGATTCCATATAATCAAGTCCAGCACTGTCATCTTTTCTAAATATCTTACAGCTGTAGCCCCAGATAAAGAAGAGTCTCTGAGAGAGGACCCAGTGTCTGTTTTGGGGCCATCTTCCTACTGCTCCCTAAGTTAGTTTTAAAAAGCTACCTGGCGCTCACGCTAGGAAGACAATGTCTCACCCAGAGCTTTAGTATCTCACTATCTTCTTCCTTGGTCCTCACGTTTTCACTCTTATGAGCTATTTGAACGAACTGCCAGGGATGACATTTGGGGCATGCAATTTGGTAGGACGTGGCTTGGTGCCAAGAAGAAAGGGAGGAAGGATCCTTCACTCGCTATCAGCTATGAGTGCCTCCTTCCTGGATCACTATTTCTCTGCAAAAGGAGAGAGATGCTGGATTCATTGCTATTGTACTTTCCCAGGCTCGACGCGCCTGGGAATTGAGGACAGAATACCACAAAGTGCTAGGAAAGGCTCAGAAAATGGTTCTACTAACCTAGGATGTAATGTTACAAAGACTTCCTCCTGCTCACAGCTTTTGAGTTTAATTAACCTCATCAAATAAGAGTAATTTTATAATTCTACTACAAAGTTCTCAAGACCCTTATAAAAGAGCTAGAAAAATAATAGTAATTAGCTTCCCTTCGAAACATCTCCTATAGACTACACCAAGCATTCACGACAGAGAAGAAATAGAACTCATGGGGAATCCTGAGCAGCCCAGGTTTGAGAATTATCTTTGTCGTTGAATAAAGGAGGAGCTCTCAGAAAACAATTTAATTTCTCTGGGCTTGAGTTGCCTCATCTATAATACAGAGATTATAGAGAGATTGTAGAGAGAGTGAGATTATTTAGCACTTTTTAAGCCTTTTTGAATAGAATAACTTGGCTAGCTTTTCAAATACTTAAGATGCCCAAGTTCTATCCCTGACCAACGAGGGAGACTCTATGGGTGTGATTCGTGGCCATGGACGTCGGTAGTGGCCCACAGGCTACCGTGAGCCTCCAAGCAGAGAACCACTCCATCAATCCCCTCAAGCATCTTTGGTGACCAAAGCTCCTTGACATCCTGCTATACTGCCTATGTGATAACACACATGCATCATGTTCCTGAGCAGATATGGTTCCCACGTGGCCCAGCACATATTAATAAAGATTCTCTTCTCTCCAACTGAAACTTCTACCAAACGCTGGCAGACTCTGCCTCACACTGTGTCCAGACCACAATGGCATTTTGAAGACCCAAGCACCTCATCTTGGGCTGTCTTTGAAGGAAAAAAATTAATGGTCTATCTTTTTTTTTTTTCCCCGATAATAAAGGTCAAAGTTAATCTGCCCTGTATAGAGTTTTTAGAGTTAAAAACCATCTCAACTTTCAAATATTTTGGTCAGGAACAGGGATCAAAGACGTGAAGTTAGTTGACCTGTTTCATTTCAATCGTGGTGAATATTTAACCATGCCCTCCCCATCTGAAGACTGATACTCTTTAACAGACAATAGTTGCTGACTTTTCCCTTTGTGTGCCAGTTTGTTGCGGGGTGGGGGGAGGTGAGAAGTAAGGAAGGCACAGGTTGGCACAAAACAAGCATCCTGCCTGATAAAAACAAGACATCTGACCGGCTGTCAGCTCCACCCCTTTGTTTAGACAGGAGACTCAGAATAATCCAAGGGCAAGTATTCCAAGTGGACAAAATGCTCATTGTGTCTGAATAGTGGGGACTCCCACTTGTTAAATATTTGGTTGTTAAAAAAAAAGGGAAGAAAACTGGCCCTCATTTGGCTGATTAGACTCTTAAAGAAAGGTTTGTCCTCACAGTGACTGCCATGACAGCATCTAGTATAGGTGAGACCCAGTCTCAGTGTTAGCTTCAAGGGTGTGTGACCAGCATTGTCACACCGCTCAGAAAGGCAGTGCTTAGGGTTTAGTGCTCTGCACTTGCTTTCTTGGAATTCTTAACAATTTTAGCCTGGAATTTGTGTTTTGTAAGTAAAGTCTGATGGGGCAGTGGAGCCCGTGCAGAGGGCTCAGAGCCTTGGCTCACATGTGGTGCATGGTCCCACATCCCGCCTCCTGCTGCCTCCCTGGGGCAGGGGATCTTGACCATCTGCTCCCACCTCTGATGTCCTGGCCAGTCTAACCTTCCCTCCACAATGTCGCCTGGGGAAGCAATGGGGTTTTGTTCCATCATCACCCTCCATCCCTGCCTGGGACGTGAGCACAGGCAAGGTGAGGGGTGGGTTGGGTGTTTTCCCTGCAGCATTTCAGGACAGAGCAAGGACATAGCTGTCCCTTCCTTAGGCTGGCAGGGCCCTGGTGTGTTTCACAGGTGATTCCGTGGCAAATCTCACCCACACCAGATACTGAGCCTGTCCCACTACAGAGATAGAAGTTTCTTGGACTGTCGCCTGTCCACTGTGTGTTGGGGTTGTTGGCCATGGGAAGGGGGATTGCTTTCCCTGCCCCTGCTGGAGGCCTACATTTTCATTTTACACTGGGCTCTACAAAATCATGTAGCAGACCGTGCCTAACCCGATTGCCAACAGATAGTTCTGGGTTTCACAGAGCTATGTGGGGCTTGGGGAGGGCTCGCAAAGTTCAATGTCCTATGTGTTCACACTTGAAGAGCATAGTGAAAGATGTGCCTCTTCAGGTTTTTCCTCTGCCATTAACTATCATAATAAACATCCATCCTGTGGGGGCACCTTGGTGGCTCAGTCAGTTAACCATCTGACTTTGGCTCAGGTCATGATCTCACGGTTCATGAGTCTGAACCCCAGGTCAGGCTCTGTGCTGACAGTGGAGACCCTGCTTGGGATTCTCTCTCTCTCCCTGTTTCTGTGCCCCTCCCCTACATATTCTTTATTCTCCCCCCCCTCAAAATAAATAAGTAAACTTTAAAAAAAAAAAACCACATTTATCAGCTGTGCGACATGGGGCACAAAGCCTCGGGTCACCATTCAAGCACTCTATGACATCACTGGGTGTGCCACTCTATGATGGTATTGTCTGCTAAGCCACCTCCTCATCTACAGCACTTGGCTTTTTTGTGGGGGTGGGAGGGGGTGGCTAGTCACTTCATTCTCAACATTATCGTATTGTATTTCCAGTGAAGAACTTGGGCCCTCCATGGATCCATTTCCATCCCTTCGCTCTTCTTCTACTAACTACTGCTACTACTACTTACTATGATTATTCTTTTTTTTTTTTTTGAGCATTTTTCTTATAGTGTGAACTGGCATGACTTTTAATTAATGCACGGTGTGTATGGTTCCATTTCATACTGTGAATGGGAATTATGCGGAATTGGGGACCCTTCATGACTTTGTGTTGCTGAAAACATCCCTTGGGTGGATGAGGAAGTTGCCAGATCTCCACTGCCCTTGGTTCTGTATAGGCCAAGACTAACCACCACCCCCTCCCACTTTTCCCCCAGGCTGTACCCAGCACCCTCTTCTTCCCAATACATTGCTCAAAATTGTTTTCACTCTAATGTACAGTTCAGAATTGATTTTCTTAAGGAAATACTGTGAGAATAGTGCAGTCAGCCATTCTTGGTGAAGAAAATCCTACAAGAGTGGGGAAAGATGCAAGGGGGAGGAGGAAGGTGAGAAGAGAGAGGGCAGAGGGGTGACTCTCCTGCCCATTTTTAGACTATAACTAGTGTGGAGTGATTTCCCTTGCATTTTGCAGTATGCTTCTCGAAGCAAAATTTCCTCTCCAAACTTGGAAAACTTTGGGGTGTGCCTGAGAGCAGCTACCTCCAACTGTCCCACCCTCAACCAACTCTCTGTTAGAAGCAAGCTTTATGAAATAGAGCATTTCTAGAATTTCTAAAAACATATGGTATATTTTTCTCCTGGCAAAATCTGTCAGCCAAGTAGGGAGAGGTTCATGATGAAAGCTAAAATTTAGAAGCAACAACTCTTAGAAGTAAAATTTGTATTATTTCCTAAAGCCTCTTTTCCAAACAAAATGCTTTTCATATGGAGTTCTTCTACTGGGAACATTATTGAACACAGCTGCTTAGAGCAAAAGCACTCACTTTAGGTGGCAAAATCTCTGTTAGAAAAGGGAAGGAAATAGTCTGGGATGATCATTTCTACCTTGAATTGAGAGAAATGCTAGTTACTAATAGGACAAAATAGAGACTTACAGGTAAGATTTTTTTTTTAACCGAAGGAGATAGAAAAAACATGCTTTAATGGATGAGACCCAGAAAGTAAGTAATAAATAGTGGATTACTATAGAAAGCTTCTTGTTACTATTAATAATAGCAATAGTCACGGTCTGATATAGTATTAATTATTTAAAAAATCCTAGGAGGAAGGTTTTCTTTCCCCCATTCTACAGAAGAGAGAAGAAGTGCACCGGGGCAAGGTTGTGAGAGCTGATTGCCCAGCCAAGACTTGGCAGAGGGGATTAGGCCCAAAGACTAAACCTCCAGCTCTTCACCACACCTTTACAGGACATGAGATAGAACTTGGGAAGCAACTGAAGGGTTTTCTCATTACCATGGCTTTGTTGGAATGGCCACCTCCTTGGAACTCAATGGTCCCAAAAGCATCCGTGGGGCTGAGTTGAGTGTGCTTGCTGATGGACCACTTCTCTGACTGGATGTCATTTCGGGAGAGGCGACTTTGATTTTTCTCATTCTGAAGAACGGAGACGCTAGGAGTGAGGCCCACATGCTGGCCAATCAGACGCCCGCAGCAACACCTGCAACATAAGAGGTCAAAGCGAACCCCCTGGATCAGCCATTACTGGAGAAATCTACAAACCATAGTGAGCCAGTCCATTCTTAGGCAGAATCCCACAATACGGCTATACCAGGCAAATAGTGAACCCAGGATTTACCCGACAGAGATCTTTTCTTTTCTGCCAATTTTCGTTTTCCTTCAGCTGTATAAGCTGTAACATGCCTCCTGGCCTTTGCCACCCACCCCTTCCACATCTGCCATACTGTTTAGGATTGGAGCCTGCAAACAAAAGTCCTATAGATTTTTCTACTTCTCACTCCTCCCATCTATCAAATCTTGCGCAAAGGCCACTGCACAGCTTTGAGGGAAGAATTTTAATATGCACGTTTAAATAAGGACTCTCACTCATATGTGAGTCACAACCTAACTTGTCTTTCCCCAATTGACATTCACTGTCAAATATCCAATACTAAGAATAAAAACCTACAGCTTACGCGTTCCTGAAATAATGGAAATATTATTTGCAAGATGTTTGAAAACAAAATTCACTACTTACATCATGAAAAAGTCTTTCATACTTTTCCACCACCATTATAATACTGATACATATGCTTCATGCTTCACTAGTACCATGATTATAACTATTAATGACAATACTGATATATGGTTATCATTTATTGAATACTAATAATATGACATTCCTTTTAGGAGTAAAATAGTGCAGTTTTGAAGGTTAGGTAATTTGCTCAAGGTTACACAGCTAGTCTATAGGACTTTATAGTCTATATTTTAAATTACTTGATTATATGGCCTTTTCATAAAGGCATTTCCAGACAGTCATGTTACTTCATCCCAAATGCTTCCTACCTAATATGCTGTTAATCTTTAAGGCAAAACCAGGAAGGTAAGTAGGATAGCTAAAGGTAAGATTAGTAGGATATTAAAAATGTACTTGGACAGAAATCTGAAGGTCTGCAGTCTAATTAGTAACCTTCTAGGAGTCTTTTATTTAAAAATACCTTTTCATTATGGCAGGGAATATTGGTACAAACTAAGCATTTTGATGAAATGCTTGAAAGGGAAAATGAATAACCATACTAAAAATATTTATAGCCCACTTATAGACAGCGATTAATTCCTTCCCAATGGGGTATCTGTTATTTTGTACAGGCTCTTAGAGAATTAACTGCAGGTGCGACACATTATATGGTGTATACATATAAGATTGCTTCAGAGATGTCCAGCAACGATTAAAAAAAATGATCTTAATTTGACATTGGTTCCCTTGTAACGCATAGTGATTACTATTATAGTTTTGTTCCCATAATTGCTACTCTGTGTTCTCACTTTATTATAGAGACAGCAAGATTACCTATGGGGGTCTTTGGTGCTGGGTATGATGTGAACACATTCTCTTTTATAAAATGCTCTTTCTATCCAGGATTTCTGAGCCTGAAAAAAAAAAAAAAAAAGGAAAGGTGAATATAACCCACAAGTATTTTTGAGTAGGAAGCAAAAATTTCATAATCACATCATGATTCAGTATCTCATAAACTGAATTGAAATGATAGTTACTTCAAACATAAACACTGCATATAACAAAAACCAATGACTGCCAGAACCTGTTGACTAGGTTAACATTATAATATTGAGTCAAAGAAAAGGACCATTATAAAAAAATGGTTAGTGATGGAACCTTATACAGATTCTTAAAGTTTTTTTGAAGAACAGAAAAACAATGCTAGTTACGGAGATAATGAAAAACACAGAGCAGTATGCTTATATTCCTGTACCTAACAAATATTCAGTGATGGGAAGAAATATATGTGAATAAGTATGAAGTTCTCGTGGCTAACACTTCCATTCGATTTTTCTTATACAAAGAAAGAGAAATGGTAAGAGAATTATATAACTCAAGAGCCCTAATCCATCATGGAGTTTTTCCTAAAATCCAAATTAGCAGTGCTTAAATACAGAAGGGGAAAAAGGAAATGGAAACATAGGAAGATAAATGTCTTTATCACAGTCAGAAATTTCACAGGTAATGCCTTTGGAAGGAAGGAAGATAGCACTTTTTCTTTTCTTTTTATTTCCACATGTCTTTAAGTACAGGAAACACAGCTTCTTAGAATGGGCATTGTTGGGACTGTCTGCCCAGAAGTCCAGCCACTGAGATTGGTTCCCAGAAGGATAAAGGAAGTTCCAGCAAATTGTACCATCTTTGTTCCCAAGCATAGTGTCCATCGTGCAGCTTTTACCAGCATTGGAAAGAGTAGAGGAGTCTCCCATGAGATCCTATAAACTACTCAGAAGATTCCTTCTCTAAGCATTTAAGAGGGAAGTTGTTGGAGCATCCTGTAAGGTTACTTCTACATGACATCATCTTTTCTCTAACACAGTATTAGGGCTAAATTCATACCCTTGAAATATACAGGCCCAAAGTGCAACTTAGTGATTTGCTTGGCCTCAGTGACCAGTGTTGACTGTTACAAACCACCATGTGTGGCCCTAATTGATATTGACTCTGCCAAGGACCTAGACATCTGTATAAACTGTGCGAAGTTCTCATTTGCTCTCAATCCTTAGTCTTGCATCTCCCTCCTCTCTTGTGATGGGAGTCTATGTAAGCACACAGCAGTGAAGGCCATGGTTACCTCATATGACAAAGCACATTGTAAAAGTGGCAACATGGGGGATGCCTGTGGGGTACAAAGGAGCTGCATCCTGTTTCAGTCATGGTCACAAGTGGTCACACGGTCACATTTGTCAGGGTTTATGCACCGTCTACATGAAGAGGAGCACCCATCCTGTCTCAGAGATCCCTGGGTCCAGGTGGCCCTCTGCACCTGGAAGGTGCACCTCCTCACACCAGGAAGGTAACATTTGCAGTTCTCTTTGTCAGCTAGGCATGAGAAAGGCCCCAGTGTCTGTTCATGGAAATTTTTCTTCTCAAATATATAGGAAAAGCCAGTGGTTGCATCTTTGCAACAGAAATGAGCTGAATGGCGTAGATAACCAGGCTTGATCTTTGTGAAAAGCCTGTAAGTTAAACTATTCATAGGCTGTGATTTTTCCTAGACACTGAATACTTTCATTGATAACATCTCTTGGCAGACAGACGGTAAAAATATTCCTCACTGGACATTTGAAACCAACTTTCCCTACACCTCGGGGAGCAGAAAAGGGAGAGTGTAATTCCTTTCTTCTTTGTGGATCACTTTGGCTAGAATTCAGAAGGATCTTTTGGGGAAGCATCTGCAAATTTGGGGGAGTGCTAATCAATACTCCCCGAGACACAGCAGTATCATGAATACAGTGTGAGTTCTGCTGTTAGAAAATGTGGCATGAGTGGGACTCTACGGCATGGACAAAGTCACATAATTTTGGGGGTCCTCAGCTTTTCTGATCTATAAAATGGGCACAATAATAATAGCTGACACACTGAGTTGTTAGCATTATTATTTGGGTACCATGTTTCATTTCAAGAAAAGGGACCACTGGGTTGGTTCTGGTACTAAAAGTTCTGACACACATTCAGACAAGAGCACTATGAACCCTGCTCTAACAGAACTGACCTCGTTTGATCTCTCTCTGCCTGGAGGATGATCAGCCTAGCTGACCACTAACAAGGTATACAGAATAGTTATTGAACTTCCCTGAGTCTTTTCTATAACATAAAGATAATTATAGCTACTTCAGAGCATTGTTGTATTTACTGAAGCACCTGATTCAGGGAGAACACCTGGAACGCAGTAGGCACTCGATACTTAATATTATGAAGGGCTCATCATGTGCCTGGAATTGTGCCATATACATGTATCATCTCCATAGATCCTCATAAGAATGCCATGAAGGACGTGCTACTATTATATCCATTTTACCATTGAAGAAACTGAGGCAGAGAGATGCACCAAGTTTAAACTTGGACAGTATGACTCCAGAGTTCATACTCTTCTTACCCAGTCTGCTAAACTGCCTCTCCAAATCACACATTATTGATACTAAATACCCTTGATCTGGGCAGTGCCATCTGGGCATGCCTGGGAGCGCCTTGGTATTTGGACAGTGCTGGACTCCTAGAGGCATAGCTTAGAACCAGCCCATACTTGGATCTTTCCCTCTTTCTATCCTCACACGTAGAGTAATAAACCCTCCACTATCTGTTCTACCTCTCCCCTTAGGATAAAGGACTGGGGTGGGAGATTAGGAAGACCGCGTAATAGGAGCAAGAAGTAAAAGAAGGAGGATCATTACAACAAATGATCCTCTAACAAAGAAATGTAATTACAACAGGATTCACAACATGAGAAGAGGGGGGACCATGGCGGATGAATTAGACTTTTCAAGGACACCTTGATTATTTCTCTCACTCATGGATCCCAGTTTCAACTTGGATGGTCCTGCAAGTTCTACTCAGAAATACTACACAAAGTTGCCGACTCTACTTAGTTTCTAAAAATAATGTGACTTGTTGCAGTTTAGCACCCTCATTGCCTTTTCAAAGGTGAAAAACCTACCTCACTGTTAGCAAAAGGAATGAACATCAGTTTCCAGTTTATTACAAGCAGATTAACAATTCCCCTTGTAAAGGCATGGAAAATTGCAGGGGCAGGGGAGGAAATGTAATATAAAAAAATATCTCCAACATTCATAATTGAATTGGATTCTTTTAAGAAGAAATTTATAATATATAATAGAAAGAATGCATGTAAAACACATGAATTAGGAATTCTACAAAGTATATGCATAACTGACTACGCTCTACTGTGGGCTTTGCTCTATTGTGCTTTTTATTCAGGTTTTCAGTGTGGGTAGATCTTAGATTTTTAAAGTTATTTTCTTGGAGAGGGCAAATTTAAAGTATAATCATAGTTTAACTTGTTCCCTAAACTAATTCCCTTTTCTTTTGTCCCAAGGCTTTGAACTGCTCTGTGTGAGTTTTATACTTGCCCTTGGAATCCAAGTTAGTTAGCTCAGAATGGCTATCCTTGTTGTTAGAAAGCATGAAATAGTTTTGACATGCCATGTTTCTCATTGACCCTTTAATTCTCTTCTAACGCAAAACTTCAATGGACATTACGCCCTAAAATCTTTTATTTTTAAATATCCTTCGGAAGTCTCATGTATTCTTAGAAAAGATGGCTTCTACCAGACCTTAGAAAGCCACTTTGTATGTTCTTTTCTAAAGGTAGAATGGTCACATCGCCATGACTGAGCTTGTGAAGGGCTATTTTCTTTCTTGTCTTTCTGCATTATCAGTCATGTGTGATGTGTAACAGGGAAGTGGTTTCAAAGGCTAATAATTAAAGGAAATAATACTGAAAAAAAAATGAGGACATTCACATTTTGAACAAAGTATAATGATTACCCTCAAAGAGTAAAGTACTAACTTTGAAAGTAAAATGTACAGTCAGTAAAGAATAAAAATGATAGAAACAAGCAAACAAAAGCTGTAAATATTGCCTTCAAGAGAAAAAAAAGATTAAGTTATTTCACTTAGGCACGTTTCAATTCTTTCTCACAAAGGCTCTGCTACAAACATTAATTCCCCAAATTACTCTGATGCTTCTTACTTCCGACTCCCCACCAGCTCCAGAATCAAGAACTTCTCCAGGCAGGACTGGTTTACAAGCACATACATCGAGTATGCACTAAATCTTATTCAATCTGTCTCCAGAATGTCTTGGAAAGTGCTACTGCAATCCACCCTAGAGCTGGATAACTTAACAGAACGACAACAACCCAGACCAGTAACCACAAGATTAGAAGAGAAAAAAATTCACTAACTTCAGAGGAACAAATTACAAGTGAAATGTCACTATATTCCTTCTTTGGAGACTCTCCTGTTTCAAATGTACACTCTGTCCTGATCAGAACAAAACCCCAAAGACCCAAAGGTACTGTGTGCCTAGGTTCATTTTTGACTTTTGCTTTCCTTCAGCATCTCCCTGGGCATTCCTTTGGTCTTCCTGCAGGCCCCCACTCCCCCCCCCAATCCACTCCTGGGAGGCTGAACAAGAAGAAAACGAGCTGAAATCATTTTACCTGAGCACTGACTCTTGGGTGGCAGCAGGGACAGTCTCACGAGCGGCGCCTGTTGCTTTCATTTTGCTGCGTCTGGGGCTGGTCATCCCGTTAATAATGCTCTTATGACCGCCCACTGGAAAAAAAGCCACTTGCCCAGCTCTTCCCCCAAGAGACGTTTCAAGTAAGCAATGAACTTGGGCAGATTAGCCCCTTGGAATGTGCCGCTTTGGGATTAGCCTCACTAAGAATCCCATGGACATTCCCTTGCAGCCCTCAAATACTGCTTGATTTGAACATCTAATCTGACGCCAGAAGAAAAACAAATCCCCGGAGAGATCGGATTTAACTGGCACAAGTCCTGACAGGCTCTCCCCCCTTGGCTTTTTCCATTTTCAGAGAGAAGCTTTCTGCAAGTGTGATAAGGTGTTCTGAGTTCTGAAAAGTTCAACTTGGGAAAGCAAATCCTTCTAAAGAAACAGTGTATTAATGCTCTGAGTGGTTCGAACACACAAGGGGCATTGTTCATTCCTCCCCAAAGAATGGAATGATAGCATTTCTTTAAAGAGGAGCTGCTAAAAACTCTGAATGTTTCAAAGGACTGGTCTGGTCCCTGAAAGGGAGCACAAGTAGAATAAAGTTGGACTTTGTCAGCGTCTTTCCACAACTTCTAAAAAGTCAATAAAATGATAAGACTTGTCTGATCACACCTCTCATCCTTGGCCCCTCCCTGACAATTGCAAATGTGTGACTGGAAACCTACACTGTCCTGTTTCCCTATGAAAAAGAGATGAGCCGGGACCATTCCAGATCATGGACGCAGACTTTAGGCAGGATGGTGTCTGCCTGGGGTGGCCCAACTGGGAGCTTCTGGCTCACACAAAAAGGTCCCTTTCAAACATCATCCAAGAGTGAATTTTTTACCTAACAGTAGTTCTTAACTAGATAAGTGAACAAATTGGGAGAGTAAAGAGCTCTGATTTCAACAAGGCAAAAATACTTTTTAAAAAAGTAAATATATAAGCATTTCATCTCCAAAGGATTTATCTCCTCCCTTCCAGAGAGAAGGCAGAGCAGAGGGGCGCCTGGTTTTGAGTCCCGAGTCAGGCTCTGCACTGACAGTGCAGAGTCTGCTTGGGATCCTCTCCCTCTCCCCCTCCCGGGCTCTGGTGTGCTCTCTTTTGCACGTGCGCGCTCTCTCTCAAAAATAAGTAAACATTAAAAAAAAAAAAAAGAGGTCAGAGCAGAGAGTTGGTATTTATGGTCAACAATAGGGACTGTAAATCTGTGAGGGCAATGCCACTTTGATCTTTTATTTCCCTGAAAATACCTAGTATGTGTTAAGAGAACATTCACTGGTAGTCACAGTGTGAACTGGATGACTTATTCCAAACTTGGATGGAATACTTAGCCTTCTCCTGGCCTCTCTGCTGTTTCCAGGATTGATCTCCTTCAAACTCCGGTCTCTCACATACCAAGTTCACCCCAGACACAAGAGTAATAAACTACCTAATGACATTCAACTGAGGATGCAGTAAAATCAGCAAGACGTTCAAGTGAAACATCAGACTGAGCTTCAGCATTAAATGTGTGATGGAGAAGTCCCTTCGCTTGTCTTCAGGATCTGGCTACAGAATAGTGACAGCCTTGGTAATGTGCATCCCCTCCTTTCACGCAGCAGTAACACTCCTATGCATTTTATTCTCAGGGAATCACCAGAGATGTGAGCCACAGAGATGTTCACTGCGTCTTTATTTATAACACAGAAAAACTGGAAAAAGTTCAGCAAGGGGAAGCTAATTGAACTAGGCTCATGCTGTTGGATGATGATCATAATCAAGTTTCAGAAAACTAATTACATACAGAAATACATATTTTCACATTCTTGTGTGAGGCAAGCAGGCATAAAAGAGGAAGTGAAGAATAATTATAAATTTTAAATACAGACAGACATGATAGGTAGGAAATACACTTAAAGGGGAGACTAATTTTTTATTTTTTTTAATGTTTATTTATTTATGAGAGAGAGGGAGAGACAGAGTGTGAACAGGGGAGGAGCAGAGAGACAGGGAGACAGAATCAGAAGAGGCTACAGGTTCTGAGCTGTCAGCACAGAGCCCGATGCGGGGCTCAGAATCACAAGCTGGGAGATCATGACCTGAGCCCAAGTCAGACTCTTAACCAACTGAGCCACCCAGGCGCCCCAAACTGGAACTAGTTTTTATTTTCTTCCTTTTCTTTTTCTAAATTTTCCTAAATTTTCCCCTCTAACCATACATTTGTAGCCATAAAACTAAATTCTTTGTGGACAGATCTCCAGATTTCTTAAATTTCAACTATTAAGCTTAAGATGACAGGAATTCACTAAGAAGAGTAGTTCAGGAAGTGACTTAGGAATAATTCAGTCAAAAGAGAGGGCACTTGGCTGGCTCACTCAGTAGAGTGGATGACTCTTGATCTTGGGGGTTTTGAGTTTGAGCCCCACGTTGGGTGTAGAGATTACTTAAAAATATAGAGAGTGGCACCTGGGTGGCTCAGTTGGTTAAACATCCAACTTTGGCTCAAGTCATGATCTCATGGTTCATGAGTTTGAGCCCTGCATCAGGCTCTGTGCTGACAGCGCAGAGCCTGGAGCCTGCTTCCGATTCTATGTCTCCCTCTCTCTCTGCCCCTCCCCCACTCATGCTCTGATTCTCTCTCTCAAAAATAAGTAAGCATTAAAAAAGAAAGAAAGAAAACACAGAGGACTCAGTGGGGAATAGTTGGAAAGAAAATTTCTGTATGGTGCTGGATGAGACTTCTCGAGTTTAAAGGAGGTGGGGGAAGGAAGGGATCAGAGAAGAAAAGGAAAAAGACAAGAAATGGGAGACAGAGAAGAGGAGGAGGGTTGGTGGGCAGGCAAGCACCTGAGAGACAAGAAGCTGGTAGGCTGTAGACTATCTGGGTGACTGAATGAATTTGTTATAGATGATCCCTCCAATGTAAGAAATATTTTAAGATTTCAGCTTTCTTCAACCCCCTTCATCATCAGATGCTACTTCAAACCTTCATCTGATTTACTTTAAATCTTGAATTCCCTCCCATTCACACTGCCCTTGTATTGTTCTTAACTCTATTCTCTCTCATCTTACTTATATATATATTTTTTTCTTTTTGCTTCTTTTCCTTTATAGAGGGAAATGTTTGATAGGGACCAGAACATGTGGCATCTTCCACGAACTTTATACCAAAGACAAAAACATTATCTTTAGAACCATGAGCATTTTTGTTTAAGAGAATGGGAAGCCCCAGGTAAAGTCAGCACAGAGATACTTTCACAAGAGGCCGCAGATGATCTCCAGGACCCTTTGATTTGAGAAGGTAATTAGTTCCACAGAGACTTGTAGCTCTCGGCCATACTGTCCATATGGGTCTTTTTAGAATCTCTTATGCATCACCCAACAATGCAACTCCTGACAGGGTACATTTCTAGCCTGTTTCAGATGTAGTTTACAGAGAATATAATCTGAATACTAACAAGAGGAAACCACAAGGGTAATGCTAACTATGGTTGTTCTTTACGTAGTGGCAGAATACATCATCCTCCTAATTCATCATTAAAGAAAAAGATCATGCTCAAATAGAATATACTAAAAACTTTCCACTGGTACCTAAATCAATTTTAAAAATGGAAATCAGATTTTCTACAAGCAGCAACTAGATTTTGACATGAAAAAAATGCCTATTTCACTGTCATAAAGATGTCCAAAGCATTTACTTTTTCCTGGAGGTCCACATTTGACAACAGCAACAAAAAGAACATGATGTGGAGTGGGAGTCAGCAAACATTTTCTGTAAGGGGTCAGATGGTTAATAATTTAGGCTCTTCGTGGCACCATTTATCTCCACCATTGAAACAGCAGAGTTACCAGCAGAGACAGAGTACGAACAGCAGAGGGGCAGGGAGAGAGGAGGACACAGAATCCAAAGCAGCCTCCAGGCTCTGAGCTGTCAGCACAGAGCCCAACACAGGGCTCGAACTGACAAACCGCAACATCATGACCTGAGCCGAAACTGGACACTTAACCGACTGAGCCACCCAGGCAACCCTTTGATGGGCATTTTTAATAGCTGGGTTTATGTTAATATATAATATATATGCAGTGGCTAAACCTGTACTTTAACAAATGCTATTCCCTGGGGACATGCATTTTCCCTTTTGGAGTTGGGAAAAAATGAGTCTGTTAAAAATGTTTAATAAATTAGAATAAAAATCATTTGTAGATCAGAGAAAAATCATGATGTATCACAAAAGTGACTGGAGTTTGGGAAACACAGGAACAATCCTTTTTAAATGTTCCTTGTTTTCATTCTAAAGCTTGACAATAAACACACTGTGGTCTCTAACATTTAGAGTTGCAGTTGACCTATAAAGTAAAAATAATGCTAGAGAAACATCACAAAGCCAGCTTCCTCCAGAGCGTGCTGCCACCAGTATGTTCTTCCTAAAATAATCGATTAGAACACCCCTCAGTCAGTACCCTTCTGTGGCTCCCCATCCCCTGCATGATCATGTCACTTCAGTAATTAAAACCTTTAGGAAATGGCTTTGGAGGTAACTTTATTACAATCTCTCCCTTTTCCTCCAAATCTTTGAACACATTGTGCCCCAGCAAACTAAATTATTGATTGTTCCCCTAATGTACCATGTTATTCCACACTTCTCAACCTTTGAATATGCTGTCCCATTTGCCTGGAAATGCTAAGTTCTGGGTTCTATACTTAGTCAATGCCTCTTCGTTCTTCCAGACTCTGTACAAAGTACTGTGTATTCTAACAGGCTCGGCTGCCCAGTGCCAGACACAATGAATCACCACAACTACTATTCCACTTCTGTACCTCACCCCTACTTTCATTAGGGGAAAAGTCATACAGTATATAATTATTGATTTTCCTGTCAAAATTGATAATCATTCATTGTCAATTTCCCCTGTAAATACTCAGTACTCCAGGTCTGTTATGGAGAGAGAGACAAAGACAGAGTGCGAGCAGGGGAGGGTCAGAAAGAGACGGAGACACAGAATCTGAAGCAGGTTCCAGGCTCTGAGCTGACAGTACAGAGCCCAATGCAGGGCTCAAACTCACAAACTATGAGATCATGACCTGAGCCGAAGTCAGACGCTTAACCAACTGGGCCCCAATTTCTCATTTTTAATAAATCATCTTTGGGGGAGAATTCTTCGTGCCCTGAAATTATTTATACCAAAATTCACATTATAGCCTCTACAACTTAAATCATAGACACCTTAACATAAAGTTAAATTATATTTTTATTACCAGATTGGGAAAAAATTCAATAAGTTATGCTTTACAATTATAAATGAAACTCATTTTTTATCAATAGGTAATGCTGTGTAAATTATACTTAAACACATTCAAAATTTTTATGTAGATGTTAATACGAATATATATAGGAATGTTAATCTCACAGGCATTTTCATAAACCACTTAAAAATATGTTTCCATGTTTCTTTGGAAAATTGTTTCCTCATCATAAAGCAGCTAATCACTGCTTGGCGATAATACATCATACTTATAAAGAATTTTACAGTTCACAGAACGCTTTCATAAATAGCATTTCATGAAATATTCCCAGGAACTCCATAAGGCAGGTATTATAAAATTCCATTACCCAAATAAAAAGCTGGGGCTTACAGAGGTTAAGCATCGTGCCAAAGTTATACATCAGCTACTGTGTTACCCTGAGAAACCCAAAGTCTTGTGCTCCTATTGGGGTACAGTGAACCCTGCATCTCTTTATATTTTGTGGGTGATTTTAGGGGTGCTGAATGACCTTTTTCTTCTCTGTAGTGCAACAAGGATGTTGTCATCATCCTGATCTTAACAAAAGTATACATACTTCATCAAGCCTAACAGACTTGAAAATTTGAATGAGGATATAGATCTCTATTTCAAAACATCCCATTTTTAGTCAAGGATTAGCCACTTGTTTGAAAGTAATAGCTGTGTCCATAGATGGTAACATAAATACTTAACAGCCACATACATACTCTCAGGGACTTGACTGCCTCCATCGACAGAAAAACAGAGCTACAGTAGTGCTGACCCCGTAAAACTGCTGTACGTCTTTTAAGAGATAATGATAGGAGAAACTTCAGAGAAGGAGAAAATGAAAGAAAAACTCACGATCAACAAAACTAGGAGAATGACACACTCCACAAGAGCCAGGATGTTTAAAATGATGAGTCATTCGTTGGAAAGAAGTGTCTGTGTAATAGTGTGGGTTCACAAATCGTGGCGGTGCGGGGCGGGGCGGAGGGGGGGGTCTGTATTCATGGAGGCTGCTCCCATGGGAAATACAACTTTGTTTTCTATCAAGTAAATGAGGAGCTGGAGCGAGGTGAAGTCCTCCTTTATGCCCTTAATTCTGTTTACCTTACTACTCATTCCTGAGCTGTTCTGACTTTGTCAGGAGCCAAAGAAATAGGCTGAGTTGTGAAATGGAAACATTTTGTGTTATGTAGAAATGTGGAATTTACATGACAAATAACATCATAGATTCAGAGGCTAATTTCTATTTTGTTTACCTCTCTTGTCCTGGAAGGACCAAAGACTTTGAGAAGAGGGTAAGGATGGATGGGTAGCTGTAGTTGTATTTGTAGTAGAATTCCCACACCAGGATTCACTACTAAGGAAGCCAGTCCCCTTTCTCTGTCCCACCCTCTGTGTGTGTGTGTGTGTGTGTGTGTGTGTGTGTGTGTGTGTATACACACATAGATAAAGTTTAAGATATAAGGTATCTGTGTGGCTCAGTGAGTTGAGTGTCTGACTCTTGATTTCTGCTCAGGTCATGATCCCAGGGTCATGGGATCGATTCCTGCATCAGGCTCTGCACTGTGTGTGAAGCCTGCTTAAGATTCTCTTTCTCTCTCTCTCTCTCTCTTTCTCTCTCTGCCCCTTTCCCCTGCTCACACTTTCTCTCTCTCAAAATAAATAAACATTAAAATATACATACAAATACATATTCGTATTTCTATATCTATCTCTATAATACATAATATATTCTATATTCTATATTACTGTTTTATGTTGTATTCATATTTTTATATTACATTTGCTCTTAATTTTGCATATTATATTTTTAAAATATATTTTATAATTATTAAAATATATTTGTAATCCTATATTTACATATATTTATAAATATTTTTATATATACATTTTGAAGTTATTTTTAAAATTCTTATCATTCTAACTACTTTAAAGTATTTTGATTTATCTGAGATACTGATTTATCTTAATCAATGAGTGATTTCCGTTCTCAGGTCAAACTCTTTACCCTCACGAGGGAAAGACCTAAATCTGGCTGTGGGATTTTATTCCTAAAATTCTGATTGTCTTTATCCATTCAAAGCTGTCATGAGGCAGAGCCTGGTGGAAGCATGACTGATCAGGAGTCCCGAAATACACATCTCAGCCATGGCTTGTTGGTGACTATGTGTGTGATCTTGGGGAAATGACTCAATCTTGGTGATCTCTTGGGTCAACCTCAGTTCTCAGGGCTGGGGACTCAGCGAGTCAGAACCTGACAACTTTGTTGTGAGTCCCTCATTAGTGTCTACAGAGTACATGTAGAGGCGTTTTGAAAATGAGGGTTTTTTTTTTAATTTTTGCAAATTTGTGGAACCATTATTCTTTTGATAACAAAAATGTAGCAGAGAGCACACGGTTTTGTGCCTACTGAGACAAAGTACATAAGGAGATTTGAATTAATAAATAATCCCTTAAAGAATTCTCACTAGATGCCAACAATTCTTAAGAATGCCCCCGGTTTAGCAATCTGGCACACATGAGAAGTTCTAATTCTGTTTCAGTAAGATTCCAAGTATTATTAAGACATTATTACAATTAATTAATATTTGACATTTCTAGTTCTGCCATTGGGAGAGTTTTCAAGACCAGTTCTCTTCCCTCATCCACCACCAAATGATAAATCAAATCTTGGTGATCATTCAGATCAGAATATGCAGACTGCCTGTGATTTGTACTTTTTTCTAAAACCTAACAATCAAGCATTATTTAACTGGAGAGACTGAGATCAAATCAATCTCATTTTCATCATCAGAAGTAAGTTATAAGCAAACAGATCCAGCAATGTCAATGTGAAACTTCCTATTACTCTCTGGAGATGAAAAATTATTAGGTGTTAAGTTAATGCAGCATAGGTGTATTTCTGTCTGATAGCCATCTTTCTCTAATTACTAGATTGTTAGCTAGAAAATAAAACCATCCACATAAATTCAGCCTCTGCTTATGTTGTAGGAAAGTTTTAAGATGGTTCAAGTTTATTAGGCCTAGCTTCAAAATACTGTCCTTGTCTTCTCTTACATACTCAATACCAAAGCTCGTATCTTTTTCATTTACTCTTATCTTTGTATAATATAAAATCTCGATGGAAGATTTTAGGACCTGGAAGATATAAATACATATGCTAGCTTTTTCTAAATATATTAATTTAAATTTGATGCACCTAGAAATGAACAGAAATTCAATACTAGGTATAAAAAATGACAGTAGGTAGTACAGAAATACAGATTCAATCTCCAATTTGTGTTCCATTGGATGGCAGCATGATTTTTTTCTCCTCTATTTTCGTAGCACCTCACCTCACTCTAATGTAGAGAATTCCAATCTTTGAATATTTGATACCAAAATGAATGTCTGATAGCAATATTCTTTTGAAAGAAGCTATGCTAATAAAGATATTTTATTTTATTTTTAATTTTTTAAAAATTTTTGTTTATTCATTTTTGAACGACAGAGAGACAGAGCACAAGCAGGGGTGAGGCGGAGAGAGAGGGGGACACAGATTCTGAAGCAGGTTCCAGGCTCTGAGCTGTCGGCACAGAGCCCGGCCCGGGGCTCTAACTCACGAACCACGATATCATGCCCTGAGCTGGAGTCGGACGCTCAACGGACTAAGCCACCCAGGTGCCCCATAAAGGTATTTAAAAAAACACACTGTACTGGCTTCCTAATTTGTCCCCCTCGCTGTCCATCTAGCATGAATCTCTTTTTCCCTCTTAAAGAGATTTTCTTGGAGCAGTTTTAGGTTTGAGGAAAAATTGAACAGAAGTACATAGAAGACTCATTTTTTCCCCACCCCCATGGTTTCCATCTTATTTAACATCTTGCACCGGTGTGCTACATCTGTTCCAATTTATGACCTGATATGGATACATTTGCCTTAACAAAACCCACAGTTTATATCAGGGGTCACACTTTGTGGTGCACAGTTCTCTGGGTTTTTGCCAAATGCATAGTATCATGACTCCATCATTGCAGTATCATGTGGAACAGTTTTAGTAATGGCTGTTTAAAATAATGAACTGGCTCGTGACATTCCCTGGCCCCCAAATCATCCAGCTTGTCACTTGTCACTACTTCTAGAAGAAAATCTAGATCCTCAACTGGTCCTCAGTCTTGCATAGTTTCCTCATCCCCGCTCACTCCCTCCAGCCACACCAACCTCCTTTCAGATCCATGACTGCTCCAAATAAAAAGACAGAAGAGTAAAAATGTCATTAGTCTTTAATTTGAATACTACTTTTTGAGGAAACATGAACAGATAACATTCACCACCTGGGTGAAGGGGGTTGTGGACGATTTAATGTTTCAATGTTTCAAATGTAAATTTTCATAAGCAGCAATTCTTTACAGATTTATTTAAATAATAATGTGATCTAAGATTCCTATTGGCACATGAGGGCTAAGTGTAATAAGTGTTCAGTAAGTAAAGTCAGGTCATTAACGACTGGGAAATCATGGAGCAGAGATGAAGTATCCTGATTCACCTACCAACTTAAACTCCAAACCCTAAGTTTGCAAGAGATGTTCGGTCCTTTCCCCAATATTTAGTAAAACTTGGGAGCCACACCATTTTTTTTTTGCTAGCTCATGATGTAACTGCAAAGGAAAGTCATAAATATACACACACACACTCTCTCACACACACTGTCTTTTATTCAAACAAGTATTTCTTTTTCCTTTTCCTTTTTGTTTTGAGTACCACAGGTCATACTGATGTGGACATGACTGTTAACTACTGACCCTCCCTGAGGTCCCAGTAAATGAAGAACAGTAATAAAGTAAGGGACACATATAAATGCACACGTATGCATTGTGTCCCACTTGGGATCCCAGAATTAGTTATTTGAAGGTGAATTATTATGAGAGAGGGTATGCATTTCACAAATGTACAAATCCAACATTTCATAAGGGAGAACCAGGTAGAGAAAACAGCTCTGTGTGCTTACAGTTCTCAGGGCAGAAATCTTTCAACAACCATTAAGAATAAAACATAGGGGCACCTGGGTGGCTCAGTTGGTTGAATGTCCAACTTCAGCTCAGGTCATGACCCCGCGGTTCATGGGTTCAAGCCCAGCATTGGACTCTCTGTTGGCAGTGCAGAGCCTGCTTCGGTCCTCTCTCTCTCTCTCTCTCTCTCTCTCTCTCTGCCCCTTCCCAGCTCACACACACTCTCTCTCTCAAAAATAAATAAACATTAAAATAATAAAATTAAAAAGAACAAAATGTAAAGAAAAGCTTTGTTGCAGAGGTAATTACACTTCATTAAAGTTGATGCTACCTAGAGCCTGACTCTGACCACTACAGGGAGAATTTGAAAATGGGCCATCAGACCTGGATTCGCTTATTTCTTAATTAATTTACATCAGCATTCAAGAACATCTGTTGAACACTAAATCATGTGCAAATTGTTTTTTAAGCTGCAGAAGAAGTACAAAACTTTACGAAGACCCTACTTTTCAGTTTATGCTGTGTTCCAGAGCAATGCTTTTCAAATGATTTGTGGAGAAGGATCATTTAAAGTAAGTGTTCAATCCATTAAAAACTTTTTTATAAAATGCCCTAAAATGATGATGCCTGTGGACTTTGTGGTAGTGGCAAATCGCTGTAAAAATTTCTAGTTGTTCATTCTCAATTTTTGCCGTTCTCTCGTTTTTCACAAGCAGGTTGGGGGCTGGCACCAGCTTGCAGACCGTAAGGCACCACCCAGTTTTGGCCAAGAGAAGTATCTGAGCTGAGTCTGGCAGACAGCTGGTGCAGAATAGACACTTAAATGATTTTTGTTGTGTTTCGAATTAATTAAATTTGTCCTTCACCATTTCTATGATTTCAGGGAGGTGGCTTCAATTTAATTACCTATTCCCATGCTTTCTACTTCTTAAGATTTAGCTTTAATTTTCCTTTCTTCTGCTCTTTCCATCTCCACAATGGAAAAATGTTCCCTCCTGAGCTGCAAGTACGTACTTTTCTTTCCCTGCCTGTTACCACTTTCTGTCCTTATTGATGGTGCACAGTTATTTTATATCCTCACATGCTCACTTAGGGCAGTGGCCATATCTACTTACCTTTTTACTCTCTTCCCTTACCCCAGTGCCTGGTCCCTAATAGACTCTTAAGAAATATTTGTGAAAAGAGTGGATAATACTATATAGTTATCAAGAAAATAGATCACTCAACTGTGGATGGAGCATTCTTTAAGATGTTCATCAATGGACACTTTACTCTTCTGTTTTCCTGACATGTTCTGTACCAATGGAACCGTCAAGTCTTAAAATACTGGGCAAAATGAACCCATCGGTCTTAAAGTATTGCCACTGAATTGGCTGATTGATTTACTGGATCACATGTTCACACACACCATGCAGGGGCATGCGCGCGCGCGCGCACACACACACACACACACACACACACACACACACACACACACACACATTTCTTTTTGTTGTTGCTGGGATCTGGTAGACACACTCCAACCTCTGCTTTTACCAATTCTGCATTACAGAAAACATACTGAAAAGCAGTGAAAAGAGAGAAATATATAAAAATGTATTAAGTCTCCACCCTTCCTTTTGTTGGCATTAAAGCTTACTAACATATTTGAAGAACAATGGGTCCATACTATCATCTTGAATGTCTGGAAATCATATTTTTGGAGTCTAAGGAAAAAAATCTTAGAAAGTCTTTTGATTGCAATATGTTATTTTGAAGGTACAAGAAGTCTTTTCTTAGTGTTAGATGTCATTATTTAAATCCAACCATTTGTTAAGTAGTATAATTGCCCGTCAATTATGTTTTCCCACTGAATTTAGATGTTATACCACTTTTCTGCTCAAAAATCTTCAAGTCATAGAAAATACAGGCTGATGTAGATGATACAAAAAATAATTATAGTCGTGTAATTCAAAATAACAGAGAAGATCAGAACCTTTGTTTCTTAGATAGCCTTTAAGTGATGGTCCTTGCCAGCCTCTATTGTATCCAAACAGAAAGTTCTGCATTTTCTGTGTTAAAAAAATGAAATGGTTCCAAGAGAATCCCAAATAGCTGGATGTTAGTTGGTATTTGCGTATGTGTGGAGTTCTGTATGCCCTGGATGGGCTTATATGATTAATTAGTCCAAATGATTGAGGACAAAATCTTGAAGGGCTTTGTTCAGTTTAATTCTATGGCTCCCTTTCTTTGTGTTCTTCGATGCACAAATTTACCTGCATCTGTACGGCTCTGCTCATGATTTAACATTTAAGACCTAACCGATGCATTCCTCAAGACACTGTTACTATCACCTTGAGTCCCTGTGCCAGGCATCAAAACAAATCATTTGGAGAACATCCACGTGAATGCTAAACCACTCAGTTAGTGATTTTGCTTATAGTCTTCTTTCCTAGAATGCTTAGGAAAAAAAAGAGAGAGAGGCAAAGCGATAGCCTGCTTGTGTTTCTGATTATGATCAGTCGCAAAGTATTCCACTGCCTCAGTTTCTCCTTTTGCAAACCTAAAGCATACTGCCCATCTCTTGTTACCTCCCAAGGGACTGTGGTCTGGATTGATAATGTGATGACAACCCTGGATTCTTTGAGTATTATATGAGGACTTGTTAGCTGCCGCGCTGGCTCGTCCTTTGCAAAATAAAACATTCTTTGAAGTGTTTTTCGTACAACCAGTGGCAGATTTTAAGCAGTTTTATATTACATTCTTGTTTGACTTATACCTAAGTGTCAATTTTCTTTGGATTAAAATGACTCTGTATAAATTAATGTGACTTTAAAAAAAAAGCACACACACACATACATGTGACCAACTATTAGGAGTTTTCTGAGTTTAAGTTAACATGGAATTTGATTACACAGTGCATTCTGGGGCTCTGCCACAGCAGGCTGTAGACACCAGGCAGGCTGATTATGACTTAAGCATTGTTTCAGTGTGATTTTGCAAAGGATTTCATTTAATGCAGATTAGTAAGTTTATTAAGCTGTTGATAATTGAAGCCTCTTAGGTTTGATAAGTACCATCCAGCAAGGTAGATTAGTGGGGTTTAATTTGTTGCTCTCAAATAGCAAACAAAGACTTAGCAGAATAATTACATCTCTTCAGTTGGGCTAATAAAAGGCGACATCACAATGGTGCTTTTGACCATTTCTGCATTTCTGCAGTTTCCGCTGGAGTATGGCCTTTTGTGTTCTGTGCGTTTCTCGCAGGCGACACCCAGATCTCTCACCTGCAAATTACTTCATTTCTAGACCAATTAAAGATGTGGTCACATGAAACGTGAGCCATGAACACAAATATTCACTTCAGACCAGGCTTCCTTCTACCTTAGTCACAACTTCGCCATTCCCTACAATTTTTCATCCATCCCCTTGTCCAGATTTTAAGTACCTGGAGGGCAGAGACCATCTCTCTCAACTGATTCCTCAGCACCTAGTACAGCATCTGGCCTCTTGAGAAACTCAGTCTGTTTGCCTATCAAATTAATGAATTATCTTAAATAATCATAAAGTATGCTCGTGAATAGCATTATCACCAAGGCTTCACATTCTGGGAAGTTAGTCTTAGTGGGAATATAAAGTTGCTGTTGTAGCCAAAAGACTGAGTCAACATAGGAAAGAGATTGTATCAATGAGGGAAATGATTTATTATCTGATAGATTCTTGGCCACACGGAGCATTTAGCTCAAGTCAGTTGGCTAGACAAATTAACTTAGTGTCTTAACATGACCCAGTCCTGACTTTAGTTGATTTGGTAGCATGCATGAAGAGAGAGAGGGTCCTCATTCCCCTGGATTGCTAGGTCTACCATATTTCTAACAGGGTCACAAACCAGGCAGTGAAAAATGCAACACTGGAAGACTGGACATAAATAATGTTTCTTAACAGGAAATGCCAAAGCTGTTTGAAATGGCTGGAAATGAGTTTCCAAAGTCAATCTTGTTTCTTTTTCTTTTTCTTTTTTCTCTTTATTTCTCTCTCTCTCTCTCTCTCTCTCTCTCTTCTATCCTTGGATATTAGAACATCAGCAAGACCACAGGTGTGGAGACTGAGTCTTCAGGAATTGATGGTTTATTCTCCCCTGGCTTTTCAGGTAGTTTATTTTTTTGAGAATGACACCCCAAATGTCAAACTTGGCAAGCAATTTTGAGTATTCTGGGAGATAGCACTTTCCTTAAAATTGATTGTGAACTCAATCCCACTTCTCTGTCTCCACTTGATATTGTTAGTCATAAGAGGTCTATATTGAATTATTACCAAGTTCTCCCTTAAAGATTCTACCATGTGACTTAGCAAGGATGCTTGCCTGTAGGTCGTGGAAACTGTGCCCAGTGACTTTATAACAGTACAAAGAGCAAAAGAGAATGAAACCTGATTTTGCTCCTTCATGTGAGTGAGTAGTGACTTTTTCCTACACTGGGTAGCTTTTAAACCATGGACCCATTTCCCAAGATGATATCCCTAGACATGTATGTTTCCTATACCACAGAATAGAATAGTGACAAACTTCAAAAGGATACATATGTAGGAGTGCTAAAACCAGGAGTTATAGTCAAGTACTCAAGTAATCAGACCAGGGTACTTCTTGGAGCTCTCAGTCAGTGCGTCTCTGTCCACCTGTGGTGATTTTTATTACGATACCACCCCCTCACCCAGCCCCAGTGGTCACAGCTAAAACAGTCCCATGGACCAGTGGTGGTGCCTGACTCCACAGCAAAAAATTGATAGGTGGGCCACTACCATTGATTTATAGATTAGCCCCTAAAGAGAAGCTGATCAATCATATTCCTTTTCTTGGAAATTTGAAGTTAGAAAAAATGAGCCAGGAACCATGGGGAACTAATTGCAAAGAAGTCTTGAGGTAGACAAAGCTCCAAAAAGGCGACCTCCCCTATGCATCAGTAGAGATTGGAGGGGAACACATGCATCATCAGAGTTCTGAATAAGACTTGTGCAGTCAGAAGAAGAAATGTTGTGTATGAGAAAGAAATCAGGTATTCTATGAAAGACAGAAAGAGGGGCACCTGGGTAGCTCAGACGGTTAAGCATCTGACATTTGATTTTGACTCAGGTCATGATCTCAAGGTTCGTGAATTTGAGCCCTGCATTGGGCTCTGTGCTAATAGTGTAGAGCCTGCTTGGGAGCGCCTCTCTCTCTCTCTGCCCCTCCCACGTAAGTTCTCTTTCTCAAAAATAAATTTAAAAACCTAAAAACAAGAAAACAAAACAAAACAAAACAAAACAACTCAGAGAGATGGAAAGAATAGTCTTGATTTTTTTTCCCATTCCAATTCCATTCAATTTCTAGGCTCACAGTAATTTCCTTTCTCCTGAAGTGACTCAAGTGATTCTTATTAGTATAGCTAGGAAAGGTAACAGGGAAATCATATGAGCCAAAAGGCACCAAAAACCTTATTTCTTCATAGGTCCCAGATCCAGCTCTCAAGTGCAGCATCTCATTTCATCTATGTGAGCCCCACAATGGAAGAAACTGACATCTGGAGTGGGGATATGACTCGCCCAAGGTCACACCACTAGCAAAGCCAGTATTAAAGCCAACTATTGTAGCCAACTCTTCTGACCTAGATACCAACCACACTAAGTGCACTCCAATCAGATCACATTTCCCCCTCCATGTAGAAGGCAGAGTTGGCTAGCTTCTAAGATTATTATTTCCATCTCTGGAAAGGGGCTAATTTGTAGGATAAGTACAGAGAGGCTGATACATTCTGTTTATACCAGGGGCGGAATCCTAGTTGTTATTTTGCATTTGGAATTACAGTGTCAGCTCTGACATCCATGGGTCTTGGATGTCCCAACATTTCACTTAATGGGACTCATCTAAAGGAACTTGACTTTCGATGGTTGGTCAAGTTGTTTCCTGGGCTGTATTGGAAAACATATTTTAGGGATCTCAGGAAATAAAGGGATGGACACATCTTTATTGTCAAATTCATCCCTTTTTGGTCTCCATCTTTTGCCACTGTTGATAATGAAGGGCTTCCTAGGGTGTCGATCTGTATCAGGGTGTGATTTACAATGATCTCTTGTAGGGACAGGGTCCAAATGCAAACTCATCAAATGCTTTTTGACAACTCGTTTTGTATATTCTTTTTGTAGTACAAAAGTTGTGCTGAATCAATGAGGGCCTTTTGGGAAATAGTTATACAAGAAAAAGAAAATACACATTATTTCTAGCCCTGACTCCCACCCAGAGAGAACTCTGATAACATGTTGGCATGTGTTCTTGGTAGAAAAGTATAGGATATCCCAGAAGCCAACAAGACAAATGTCTAATTTCTCCCTGGGATGCAGTGACCTGGTGAAAGCATGCAGAACTGAATTAACCATTCATCTGAGAATGTGCTGACCAGGCATGTGAGAGGCAGGGCTAGTAATGGCCCCAGCACGGGACAAAGTGTGCATGCAAAATGAAGCAAAGGTGTGCCTTACTTCTGGAGAGATGTGGCATTTTATATAAATGCCCCAAATTGTTCCTTTATACAGAAGACACGGCTATGCCTTTGTTTTTCCGAACATCTTAAATGTATTTATGTCCCTACTTCACAGAGATGGGGCCAAATATTATTCCAATATAAGTGATCAAAAAAATCAGGACAATCCTGGAGATCATTGTAAGCATTCTGACAGATTAGAAAACAAGTTTAGGAATCAAGGATTTGAGGTCGAACTCCAACTGAATATTACCCCAGGAGTTGTGGAAAATGTGCATGATGGTCCCTGGCTCACAGATTCTGCATCTGTCGGTGAGGGTGGGTCTCCAGCATTTCAAATTTTAAACCACAGACAATTCTGTCAACTACTCTCTGAGATACGACTGCTAATGTTTCCTCTTGGTCACTGGTTGGGATTGGAGTTTCTCAAAGTTGGCTGCTTATGATTACTTAAAATGTGCCAAACACATGGCTGTTGCTTTAGTTCAGTCTTGTCATCACACCCCAACCCTGTAACTATAATTTTCTCAGTGCCTCTCTGCCCTCAGCCCCTCTTCCACCTCGCCAATGAGTGCCATAGAAATATCTTCTTAAACCCAAGTTTCTCAACCCCAGTACTATTGGCATTTGGGGCTGAATAATTTGTTGTGGGGGGCCGTCCTGTCCTTGTTGGGCATTTAGCAACATTCATGGCCTCTACCCACTAGAAACCAGTAGCATCGTCAGCTCCAATTATAACAACCACAACTGTCTCCAGTCATTGCAAAATGTCCCTTTAGGGCAAAGTTGACCTTGGTTGCAAACCACAGTTCTTAAACCTTAGGGAAGAATGGGTTGGTGTCTTCTGTTGTACAAATGTTTTATCATGGCGTTCAAACACCTATATGATTTATCTGCAAACCACATTTCCGGCCTTGTCTACTGTTAAACTCCTCGATGACCCTCCCTCTTCACCACATTAGCCCATTCACACCTCTGTACGTTTGCTTTTCCTTTTTTCTCAGGCCTTCAGTATCTTTTCTTTTCTGCTTGCTTGCCAGGAAAAACTGACTCCTTCAAACTTAGCTCAGAATTCATTTTCTCTCAAGTTTTTCTGGATTTTCCTAATTATCTCAACTCCTTCCTTGTGTACCACATGTTTACTTCTGCTGCTACCTAGAACTTCTTCAAACTTGTCCTGCAACCCAAATTTTGCCCATCTCTTTCCCATAGATTGCAAAGACCTGATCTTATTTCTTCCCAGGTCACTAACATGTAGCATAGGTGAAGCACAAGTTGGTCCTTCATAACATCTGTGCAAATAAATTAAAATTTGACATTTAAAGGTTACCAGAGAATAAGCATTTTTTTTAAATCCATATATTGTCACTGACTCTCCAAGAGTAATGGAAATAAAATTAAACGTGTGTGCTATCTACCTATAGCGTTATACTTAAAGCCATCAACATTTTGGAACATTTAAGTTGCATTAAGTCCTTAACCAGAGTTAACACCAGTAAGAACAAGTGACCAAACTACTCATAAGCAGCCTATACTAAGTAAAACCACCACACTCCCAAACCAGCCCAAGAGCTATTTTCACTTTAGTGTTTCTCCTTTCTTTTAATAGATCTAAATTATACCTCACATCATCTTTGAAAAGCACTGACTCAGGTAGGAGCTGCGTTAGCACCTTTGGTGGAATTGTTACAAAGAGAACTCCCAAGGAGTTCTAGGTTTTAGGAATTCCTCTATTATTGGCTTCACAATTACAGTAATTGACAACAATTAACTTGTCTGCATTTCCCTCCCATTGCCTAGTGCCCTTACTTGATGTTGCATAACAAAGGCATCCAGTTGACCCTAACCATCCAGTCTCAGCCTCAGGTCTCAAGGGCTTATTTCTACCAACTTAACTACCTGAAATTCAGAGAGAGATGGAGACAAGGGCTTAAGGAGGTAGTAGTGGGGACCACTGAGGAAGAAATAGCTGTGGTGCTGGAGGCCCTTGGAGAACTTCTGCTTTCATTCATAAGGTGTAAACATTTTAACCGATAACCTGGAGGAAATAAAACCAAAACAAACAGGACCTTCCCTCATCTTGGAGATCTGTAATTCTGCCTAGAGTTTACCAATATAGACCGCCTAACTTCTGTCATTTGGATTTCTTTAATCACATCACCTCCATCTAGGTGATTGGGCTCCTGCTTAGAAAGAGAGAGGGCTGAGAACATGAATTCAGGTGACTTAGTTTAGCTTGGTCCAGGTCTTATCAAGTGCAAATTGTGTCACATGCGTAGTTTTCTTCCTAACTTCAGTGTTGAAGTTACAGAAGGAAAGGCGAAGATGATTTAAAATCTGGAAAGATCTCTGAAGAGTTAATTGTTCAATGATAAAATGACTCCTGACTACAATTGTTCCTCATCTAAAGTGCAAATAAAATAGTGGGAAACAATATAAGGAAAAGAAGTATAAAAAATGCTTCCTGTTGCATTTTTAAAGAGCATTTGCAATGGACTTTTGATGCAAACCCAATCAGTATAATTTGATGCTATAGTATTTATGTCAATATTAATGCCTTCTTTTTATGAAATATTACAGAAGGGATTTTATCTGAAATGACAAGAAAAAACTTCTGTTAGCAAACCATAAGTTCCTTTTTCCGGTAGTTATGATTCTCATATGATTTATGTCACAGAGAAGTGAGGCAGCTCATACAAATCTTGTATTTTCTTGCTATCTGGTTGTCTGTGTTTAGACATCTGCTTTTTAAGTATCAACTCATTTATTTCTTATCACCACACACTGGGTTTGTTCCATTTTACCTATGTATCTAAATACACATATTTAAACTCATGTGTGCATGAAGACTTTAATTTGGTTGGAGGCAGAGATATTACAAGAGTCTATCAAGCACCATGTTTCTTTCCCATAACCATCATACGATGAAAAATAATGTCAACAATTGTGCAAGTGCAGTATGACAAGTGTGAAAGCCCTAATTGGTCAATTGGACCAGAATGATGAGTTGCTTTTTTTTTTTTTTTAAACCAATGTCACTTCTAATCTATTACAACAGTAATGAACAGCCAGACAGCCCATTTCCCACGGATATCTTCAAAGCTCTACAGATTGCCATTTGAACCATTCTTTAATTGCATTTGGCACAGATTGTAGTATGCTCCATAGAACCAAGAAGGCGTGTTAACTAGATTTGGCTATCCCTAAGTCACTATAATGATGAGGCTTTATATGACTAAAGGGATTTAGCTTCAGTCTTTCCTCTCAACTGTTATAACCACCTAACATACAGTAGTTGCCTGAAAATTTGAATTTTTATGACAGTGTATTCACTTTTTAAGGTTTATTGGGTTAATAGGAATTAAGAGTATTTTTTGCTTTTGTTTTTTGTATTTGTTTTTGGTGTGTGTGTGTGTGTGTGTGTGTGGCTTGTCCCATCTTGGATGTAAAATTTTCTGGATTTTAATTATCCAGAATTTTATTTTAATTATAAAATTGGAAGTGATCCAATAGTATATATACTCCAAGATTTTTCTCAAAAGTTTATCTTTTATCTGTTAGGGGATTTTGTTTTTGAATTTATTTTGCCATTGATCAATACATATTTTGCTTTCAACTTTGTCAATTGTCTTATCTCCATTGTTAATGTATAATCCATGCCATTTAAAAAATTTCTGTGATAATTGGGAGGGATGGCTATACAATATCCTCCTCCTGGGCCAGTGATAGTTCACTAACCATTTCCATTCAGCTACTTCGGCTCAGCAGAGACACTGACTTGACTCTTGGGCACAGAGAATAGGGAGGAGACATGGTTCCCTTCAGGCTGACCTCTAAGAGATGATGATGTACAATTTGCAATGGAAGGTGATGACGTACAATTGGAATAAGGTAATAATGTACATTTTAGAGCGCTCATTCAGAGCACTTCTGATAAAACATGGAAGATTGAATATATGCTTTTCTTCTGGTTTCTCTCAAATATGCTCCTAAAATGATGGTAAAGGAACAATAAAAACAAAACAAAGGCATATCCCACCAGGGAGAAGGAGGTGGCAATTCATGGTAGATGCCAACAACATTTTGAAAGCTTTAAGTGGATGAGTGGTAACTGGTAGAGGTGACTGGGGACTGTTCTAAGATAAGTGACTGGAAAGCAGAGCATAAGCCAACAAGAACCATGTTGTTTCACTCAGCTGAATCTCAGGCAGCCTTAGGAATTGAGGCACCAGTATCTTTGAAGGCTGAGGAGTGGTTGGGTTGTAGAGTCAAACCCATATGAAATAATTTGTTTAAAGTCTTTAAGACAAGTAGCCAAATTTCCCCCTCCACTCCACATAGCCAGGAAAATGACCCTCTTCCACCCAGGCAGAAAGCCAGAGGTTTATTCCTTTGAAAGGTTGACTCTCAGTGGATTGGGTCCTAAGGCACGGCTGAAGGAAGGCATGAGGCACCAGACTGGAAACAAAACGATCAAATCAAAGTCTACAAAAGGGCCATTGAGAGCCCCCAGGTTTCTTACCTCTCTCAGCTGCTAGAGCATGAGCAATGTGGCTGAATATCTTCCCCACAACCCCTTCACACTCCTACCCCACCCTGCACACATCTTTGGAGGTCTTTTCTTTGGAAATACTAAAGAGCACCAAATAGGGACCTAATGGTCTTGACTTTGGGGGCTCTCCCAACAAAATATTGGGTACCCACTAAACAAGTCACCAGGAAGTAAGTCCCATCTCAGCACAAAGAATTCCCAATTTGCATTTTGGTGCCTCATTTTAAGATATAATAATAGCCAAATGTTTCTAGGACTTGAGGAAAGCCTCTAACATGAAAGGCAGAGATCACTTAAAAAAATGTTTTGAAAAACTATATTTAGAAATTAATTTTTCATGGGGGTAGAGGATTTACTCTTTTTTAAAAAGTTTATTTATTTATTTTGAGAGAGAGCACAGGAGCAAGGGAGAGGCAAAAAGAGAGGGAGAGAGAATCCCAAGTAGGCTCTGTGCTGGCAGCGCAGAGCCTAACGCAGGGCTTGACCCCACAGGCAATGAAATCATGACCTAAGCTGAAATCAACAGCAGGGCGTTGAACAGACTGAGCCACCCCAATGCTCTAAGGATTTACTTTTTTAGTCAACAGGGTAGTATACATTACCAAAAGTGCAATATCTTTCAAAGAAGCCCCTATTATAGTTACATTAAACTAGGCATCTATAAATTGCTAGGAATATCTAGAAATAGGATAATTCTCCTAGATTAATACTTTCTTCCTTATTAATGGGATTAGATGTTGAGTTCTGAGATTAAATCAAAGCCAGTTTCTGGAATTTGATTATTTTCTGGGGAATAGTTTTAGCTGATTTACAGAGGTTAGGCCACTTTTTATTTTTTGAATAGTTATCTTGAAAGAAATACTGTGGTTTGGTCCAATTTTGGTTACTTCCATTTTTTTTTATGCTTTTAGGATTAAAAAAAAAATCTCTAATACATTGTTCTCTCTAGAGTCAAGCTTTATGCCTGCATGTTTGTCCTCAAGAAAAAAGAATAAAAAAAAAAAAAGAGGAGCAAATCTTCAAGCATTTATGAAAAACTATCATGTTCAAGGATGGTGAAAAACAGTTCTAAAGGTATCTATGTTTGCATGCAGTTTAAGGATTTTCAATTAAAGAGGAGGCTATTCTAATTCTTAACCAATATGGCATGCAAGTGGTTAATATTGGTAATTATTATTTCAATCATATGCATGCCACAGGTGGAGTAGGAAATAACTTGAACAATTTTAAAAAATACTATAGGGTCCTTGTTCTGTTACTTACCTTCCTGTGTCTAGAAACATTACTTAATTACATGACCAAATATGCCTATAAATAAAAGTGAGAAAATAAACCATCTGCTGTAACTACTTATGAGGTTGGAAACACACTTCAACATGAGATAGCATTAAAATTTTTTTTAATGTTTATTTAATTTTGAGAGAGGGAGAGAGCAAGTGAGCACTAGTGGGAGGAGGGACAGAGAGAGGGGGAGACAGAAAATTTGAAGCAGGCTCCTTGCTATCAGCACAAAGCCCAATGTGAGTCTTGAACTCACCAACCATGAGATCATGACCTGAGCAGAGTCGGACACTCAACCTACTGAGCATTTTAAACAGGCACAAAGCACCATCTATATACAGCCTACTCTGAAAAAGAGACAACATTGATGATCTATTTCCCCAAGGAACAGTCTCCCGCACTGGGCTGCTATCATCATATCTAGGTGCAGATACTATCTGGGACAACAGTAACACATTAGCTAATGAAACTACTCCTCATACGTCCTCCAGATGGGAAGGACTGCATAACCATGATGTGATTTGTTTGGTGAAGGCACAAAGACCTGACAAGGGCTGGAATCAGAGCTGGCGTCACCACAAGGAACCTTGGGCAATAAGTGGAACACTCCAAGTCCAAGTTTTATCATCCACAAAAAGGAAGCCCTGTTTGATTCATAGGGCTTTTGCAAGGTTCAAATGAATACATAATATGAATGCATACTGTGTAAGCTCTTTCACAAATGATAAAGTGCCATAAAAATACAAGTTACAATAGGGGCGCCTGGGTGGCTCAGTTGGTTGAGCGTCCAACTTCAGCTCAGGTCATGATCTCATGGTCTGTGAGTTTGAGCCTCGCATCAGGCTCTGTGTTGACAGGTCAGAGGCTGGAGTCTGCTTCAGATTCTGTGTCTCCCCTCATTCTCTGCCCCTCCCCTGCTGACACTCTTTCTCTCTCTCTCTCAAAAATAAACATTAAAATAAATACAAGTTACAATGATATGACTACGAAGACAAATAATAACATAACAAATATCAAGATGCTTCATGGTGACCATCAATTTTTCAGTTGTATCTTGGTAACTTTGGGATTGAAAGTACACCTCTTAGATTTGCAATGGTTAGGGCTCTGTACTCTTACTTTTTGGAAAAGGAAAACTGGAATTTATGTACTTAGAGTCATGTTATTTTGGTAGCAAATACCCCCCCCCCCAAATCCCACACGTGGTCAGATTAAAGGGCTAATGGTAATTAAAGACTGACACAGAGTAAATAAGATTAATATTAGAATAGGATTACATGAAAAAAGATTTATATCAAAGGACTCTTTCTCTTTTCTCCCAAACAAGGCCTAGAACACGAAAGAAGTCTTATGCAAAGCATTTTAAGCCTCTCAGTTATTTTTAAAGACGTTGAAAAATATGACGAGGTAAGCATAATTTGTTTTTTTACTGGAAAATAGCAGAAGTTATAATATGCTTAAGGCATCACTCTACATATAGGAAATCGTACTATACTGGAAGGCAAATTGGGTCATGGATGTCCAGGAACTTGAAAATCTTGTTTTGAACAGTTAGAGGAGAGAATGTACAGCAGACAGAATGAAAAGGTGTCTAAAGCCATCACAGCAAATTTCAATATCAATATAAGCTTTTTTTAATGTGCTTCTTGTTGAGCTACAAGTGTTCTTAATACAGTATTTTGTACAAATGCAGCAGATATATATCTATCTTTGCATGTACACAGTCATCTAATTATGATATAGAGTCATAAAATTCACACACACACACACACACACACACACACACACACACAAACACACACACATGCACATGTGTGGAGGTTCTGGGTGCTTTTATCATAAACTATCAGGAATATGATCTAAGACCAAAATAAAAAGTAAGATATGAAGACAACTACTGGAGGAAAAACTTTTTGTTTTGCTTAAAAGTTGGGAAGTACTTTCATTACACATATATGCTTGTCCCTAATTCACAAATGAGGAAAGAGTATGGTCTTCAGAATTACAGCACCAGGATGGCAAAGAACTTTAGAAACCAAGGAGCCTGGGAAGGTGCAGGGACCTTGGATTTTTCCTTTCAGAGTTATTCTGAAGCTCAAATGCAACGTCTGTGAAAACACTTTGGGAATTTTTACTTAAACCAACAAAAAGGAGCATTTTCAGTGGGGATGTCCAATGGCTCTGACATCTAGGAGCGGAATCAAACTCAGGACTCAGTGGAGGTTTGCCCTGGGCTATGGGGGCGAAATGATACCTGGGTAAGAGGGACCATGGGATGTCACATGGCCTTTCTGGGACTGCATTACTCTGGTTTGTTATATTCAGTGTTTGTATCTCATAACTCAAGGTCTATGCCTTTGGCATAAAGGTCAGGGATACTTGTATCACTTTCCATCAACAAATGTTCCTTGAGTACCTATCAGGTACTTGGCACTGTTTCAATACAAATATAAATACAAATACAAATACAAATACAAATACAAATACAAATACAAATACAAATACAAATACAAATACTGTATTTGTACAATACTGGTGAAAAGGATTGAAGAATAAAATACAAGGTTATATGCATTGGAGAATTCTGTAAAGAATGGAAAATAAGGCACAGAGTGTCTCCAGGGTCCAGATCTCTGGGCTGCCATACAAAATTGTCATAGTATTACTAACACTTATATAACACTTGACAGTTTGCTACATAAATGCTGGTAGTATCATGACAATGCTACTTACAACAGACTTTCTTCAGGGTCTATATCTCTAAGCAGCTTACATCCTAGTGCTACACTGGTTCTCACAGGACCCACCCAAGTACTTAGCCACTGCTGGTAGGTCTGTGAATCTGCTACGGGAAAAAGAGCACAAGTTTGCAAGTCAGACAACAACCAGTTTGAGTGTGAGCTTTCCTGGGTACTGGGGCCCAGAAGCCTAGAAGGCCTGGAAGATACTTAACTTTTCAGAGCCTATACTGAAAACCCGGGGAAGATGACAAGAGTCTCTATTTATCAGGTGTACTGAACATCAGAGATGTTGCCCATGAAAGCACTTTGCAAAGGGTCAAGTGCTATATGAACATTACGAATAGCAGGACAATTCCATAGGCCACTCCAAACACATGTGGATCTGTGCTCTGATGGGATCAGCTGATGCATTTTATGTCCTGTATAGAATTCTCAAGGGTATACCACTCTGAATTTTGTTCTTATGTTTAATGCTTATTAACTTTTCAGATGATTTGATTTTCTACAACAGGTCAGGACCACCTATCCCATTCCAACGAGACATATCTATCCACAAAATAGCTTACACACCACTAAAAATCTAGAGAAGCATGTTAAATTCCCAAGCTGTTTGAAATGGAACTATGTCATTGATATCCAAATGGAATCCTAGTTTTTCTTTTCCTTCCCATCTGATAGTTTTAATTAGGATTATCTAATACAACAAACTGATCAATTAAAAGTGACCTGTGATAAATCCCAGTATTTATGACAAGGCAAAAAGATTACAGAAAATTCCTAGTACTTATGAGTGAAGAGAATTCCTTGAGATAAGTTTCTACTTTGTAGTATATTTTAAAACACCATTTTCCAGGAATTTACTGTGCCACAAGCCATTGTGAGGAAAACTGCATAGAGAATATATTGTACAGGTATAGAAGGACCTCAGAAAATTACATGATATTTATAATTTATAAAAAGAGACCACCAACTAACCCTCAAAACACCCCCAAAACCAAAGGGGTAATCTCCTAAGGAACACATCTGGAAGAGAGAGCAAATGTGACTAGAGACAGCACAAGTATTAAACAACCCTAGGCTTCACAGTCTGGCTCTAGTGGAAAGTGGTGATTTAATCTTACAAATTTATTTAGCTAAATTGATCACTGAAAGGCTAAAACCCTTCAAAATATATTGAGGTCTGGATGAATTTTCTAGTTCAGCTACACATATTGATTACATTAAGCAGATAACTGCCATATCTCTGATTTCTGTTATGAGATACTGTCACAGATAATCAAGAACCAGATGCTAAAAGACAAAAGAATTCAAAAGTGAATGTGCAAGAATTATTATACAAAAAAACTAATCAATCTGTGAACGTTTAGAGACAATGAGTATTTTCAATAACAAAAGACACACAAAAATGCAGCTGCCTAATCACAACTGATGTTCACTGTGCAGTAAGATACTTTAACATTTATTAACAGAAGCCTAAAAGTTCACTGTAGATCACTCTTGGAGTAGATAAGGCAGATTTTAATTAAAATATCACCTTTTGGGGCACCCGGGTGGCTCAGTCAGTTAAGAGTCAGTATGTCTCTTGATTTTGGCTTGGGTCATGATCTCATGGTTCATGAGTTTAATCCCTGCATCGGGCTCTGTGCTGTCAGAGTGGAGCCTGCTTGGGATTCTCTCTCTCTCCCTCTCTCTCTGCCCCTCCCTCACTCATGCACACACACACACTCTCTCAAAAAAAAAAAGAACGAAAACCAAAAACCAAAAAGATCACCTCTGACAAATAACGAGACTTATAGGGACTAATGCCTAAACCAAGACATTTATGTCTTATTAAAACCGATGTCTCTAGTTTACAATGGTTTTTTATGGGACAAAGCAGTGTAAACTGCCTAGCACCACAGAACATTTTAGAGCTAAGGAGACATCCTGACTAATCTTTTAGACAGGTGAGAAAACCCAGGTACACAAGGGACAATAAATATCAGTGTGACACTAGATCCTGATTTTCCAACAATTCCTTGTAGAGATCTTTAATTACATTGGACGGTTGCTCCAAAACGTTTGAAAAAGTCTAGGCTGAATTTTGAAGAGGAAACTGTTTTGCCAGAGGCAATCTCCTAGAAAAATTGTAAAATCTATAGGTAGATGTCTCCATTTAGGATAAGGTGCTGATTACATTTAGTGAAAGGAAGAAGCAGAGTATTAATGGTTTGTAAAATTCAACAAACAATGGCTTCTGAATTATGCTGATGAAGTAGAAGACAATTCTCTGTACTGCTGTGCACCAGCTCACTGGCCATTAATAGCATCTCTTGTGAAGGTCATAGAGGGTCAGACTGGTAAATTATAGCAAGGCTCAAGCTGTCTGAGCAGTTGTCATTAAATCACAGATAATTAACAGTTCAAGATAAAGCATTAACTTCAATTTCTGGAGCTTTGCTAGCTCTGGAGATATCCCTGCTTAAATGAGATCTGTGACAGGTACTACGTGCTGAGAGACCTGTTAGAACACTCTTTATTTTGGCATGGCAGGATCCTAAATTGTCACTCAGCAACTCGCAGTAAGCCTAAGAGTAAATGTTTTTGGGGCACCTGGGTGGCTTAGTCAGTTAAGTTTCTGACTTCAGCTCAGGTCAGGATCTCACGGTTTGTGAGTTCGAGCCCCGCATCAGGCTCCACGCTGACAGCTCAGAGCCTGGAGTCTGCTTTGGATTCTGTGTCTCCCTCTTTCTGCCCCTCCCCTGCTCATGCTCTGTCTCTCACTCTCAAAAATAAAATAAACACTAAAAAAAAATTTTTTTTAGAAGGCAAATATTTTTGAATGGTTGTCTGAGTTTTTCTCTACTTCTACCGATCTGAAAGCAGATGGAGGAGAGCACAAGCTTGGGATAGAATTTGGACTGAAGAAGTCTCATGGAATAAAACGCTTCCTGGCAATAAAGGTGATCTAAGTGGCTTGGGGAAATGTGTGCCTAATTGGCAAACTGGTTAGCAATATGGAGCTTGGACAACAGAAATACCCCTCTGTAGCGAACAGCCAGTGAAAGGAAATGAAGCCAAGGCAAGTGCCTGCATGAAGTAGTCAGAGAACCTGAAATGTGATGTTGCAGAGAGAAAGGAGGACGGCATGGAAGTCTCTTGAAAAGGCTGAGAGACGACCTCTGTCGAACCAGGATGGAAAAGCAATAGAGCAGAACAAAGTCGAAAGAGGGAAAGAGAGACTTCATTTTATAAGATAACCCAAACTACCATCCCTCATTGTAAACCTGTCACCACATTTTGCTGTAGTTTTAAAAGATAATTTGCTGTTCCTGCAGGTAATTCTATGGTTAGATTCCATGTATTAAAACATGGTCTCTGGGGCAAATCCGACCATCTTCTTCAAACAGATCGTCATGGGGTAAAGGTTTGTGTCCAAACTTCTTATCATAGCATTTTGAGCCCTTTCATGTCTCTTTCCTTACTCATTTCTTACTTTGTCTCCCCTTCAGACCTCACACTTGAGCCACAAAACTACATCTGAGACTCTAAGCTGCTGATACAGGTTTATGTCCTTTGGACTTTTATTTTTTTTGGTACTCTACCCTCCACCCAAATCACCATCCCTTCCCCAACCCCTTAGGGATCTGCTGTGTTGAAAACTCAACTAAATCATTAGGTCATCTATAAAGCTTTTCTATACCTCTATCTGAGGGAGAACTGACTACCCATTCTTTTGTGCCCTGGTGCACCCCACAGATGCCTAGACCATAGTAATGATTACACTTTATGGCATCTGCTTAATTGTGTGTTCATCTCAACTGGACTGTGAACTCCTCCAGGTTAGGAACCCTCTCTGCTTTATTATTATAGAAACAGTTCTTAGCATTGTGCTTGCATAGAGAAATTGCTTAATGTTTGAAGAAAAAATGAATGAATGAGTGGGTCAACCAATCACTGGATAAATGTATGCTTGAAGACACTGGCCTTAATGATACTACTGTGGCATTATAATTGCTTTAAGGTATCTATAAAGAATGTAAAAACAGGCACTATATAAACTCTCATTATCCTTTTCTTGCTTGAATAAAAGGGACATTTCAGAAGAGCTCTTAAAAATAAATTCATCAAAATAGAAAAATCAAGTTCCAATATAGGAATTATAACTTTCATGATAGAGATACACTCAAATGGATTAGAGGTCCAGAAATATATCTCTAGGAAATCAAGTAAATGAGGTACAGGCGTGGGTCATAGTTTAATACCACCTTGCAGAGCTTAAGAAAGTAAAAAGAAAGAAAAGAAAAAAACTGGAACAAAATTTGGAATTTAAGGACACAAGTAAGGAAAAACACAAGAAAAATAAATAGACCAAAGCATTATAGAAATATATTATGAAATTTAAGAGAGAATCTAGTAATTAAGTACTTTACCTCAAAAGGCATAGTCTATAACTTACAGCACAAAACTGGGAAGTATCCATAAATATCTTTTAACAAGAACTTCTAGTCTTTTCTCATTCTCAGTGGATGGTTCACCTGGACCAACCTTTACACTTACACTCTTCTCATTATTCTCTTAGCCAGAGTAAATCACAACTGGATGCTAAGGCAGGACTTCTGATTCTGCCTCAAATCATGGTGATGGTCCAGACTCATAGGACTGAAAATGAGGTGACAAATGTCAGCCTAGAGAAAGAATCTGTTTCTGGTCTCAGAGGCACAGAGTCACAATACTTTCATGAGGACAATACTTTCCTTCTGGGCCAGAGACACTATGAACACTCATGTTTTTAGGTGTAGACAGAGCTTCCAAAACTGTGTTCTACGATATTTGCAGGGGCGGTGTGAAGTTCTAATTCCTCCCCTCCCCCATTTGTTTTCGAGAGAAATTCCTGACTGGTTTGTCTTAACACCGTGCTTTGTTTCAGCTATTTATATACTGCCTTGTTCCAGAATGAACAGGAGAGCCGAAAATGAAAAGGGTATGAAAAAAAGGAAAAAAAAAAAAAGACCCAAAATGTAACCAGGAAGTAGTGAGAAGTGCATACGATAATAACCTACAGGATTGTTATGGGCGTGGCTGTGACCCACACAAATTAAAACCGAGGGAAACACCCTTCATCACTGAGCTCAGTAGAGACAATACATTAATGATCTCATAAGCATTTCCAAAGAATAGAGTCAGTTCTTGGAGAGAAAATCTCCACAAGGTAGCTCCAAATATTGCCAAGTAACATGAAAGAAAAGACATTCTGGAGTTGCTTTTCTAATCTGATGGTTTATTTTGTGTGAATAAATTATCAAGATGTAAGGTTCAACTTTTTTTTTCTTAACAAGGTACGTAAAACGTGACTTTGGTTAGCAACATGTCTGTAGTGGTAAAGCGTTTTATGGAATTTGAAATATATTGTGGAAAGAAATATAATCAGGAATTTTATTTTATATCCAGAAATAAATTCATTAAGTAATTGCAAAATTTAAACATTCAAAATAGAAAAAAAAATAGTTGTTTGCAATGGGAGGAGAAATACATGTTGCTAGGAATGATCACTAGACTTTGACAATTTGAAGCACCTGAAGCATTAAAGTTTTGATGTTCCATGATAGCATAAAAGAACAGAGAGAAGGCGACTTTTGTCTGTTTCCAAGTTATTAAATTTCCAAATTATTAATAATTAATGTCCCCTGAGGATGACTTCTGATAGGAGAGTGCATGATAGCACATTCGTAAAAGTGTTGCATACATTTTCAACCAGCTGATAATGTCCATCATCATTATGCATCTATTAAATGTCACATATTGTACTACAATCAGGATGACATTGGCCTGTAGCCACACAAAGCCAACTTTACGCACTGACATTCTTGTTCTTTGGTGGTTGGGGGTATGGCCACATAGAACAGCGTCAAGGGTGAATATCATACAGCTGTAATTATGTTAAGTAATTCTCCTTTAGGAAGCCTGCTTCTCCCCTGCATGACTAGCTGATAAGGATCCAAAGTCACCACACCTGCAAGCAAATGATACCTAGCAAAGGGAGCTTCAGGACAGTCTGAGGTGCAAATGAGCATAATCTTGCAAGGTAGGTCAAGGCTGCAGCTCTGGTCCAGGCAAGTCCCTTCATCTCTTTACTCCTATACTCAGCAAAGCCATGGTTGTGCCTGACCTCATCACACTCAAGATCTGAGATGCCTAATCTCTTTTGTGTTTGACACTCATGGTACATATTTAGTAAGTGTTGATGACTGAATGGGAACCAGTTAAGATTTATTTTGTTCCTCTGAAGGCCAAGCATTTTAGTCTGGAGGAAGATAAAGAGAGGGACACAGATTTCAGATGTTGTACAAGAGGCACAAATTCTTTCCATCCTTTTGAGGTGAGTCAGGGTCACTTTGGTTTTCCTCCCAATCTTTCACCTATAATTTGAATAAGAATCATGTCAATTGCTTTTTTCTTCTCCCAGAAAAGCTACAATGAGCTAAACACAGGCCATTCACTTGATTCAATTTTCATGGACATGCTCAGCTCCAGGCACCACTCTAGGTGGTGGGATTCCCTGAAGAATGTCACAGTGCCTCCTGCCTAATACATCCTTAATGACAGAATGAATGACCTCTGACTTGCACATAATAATGCTTCAGGGTAAACAAAGTTGTTGGCTTGAATCTCATTAGAATAAGTCAAAGAATCCTTTGAAAGAGCTCACAGCTGTGCCATAAAGAGAGCCATATAACCCTGTTCCCCTCCAGTTTACAGTCTGGTGTAAAGGTTGCCCCAAACACTCACAATTCAACAATACAACGAATACAACAATACAATTTGTACACTAATACAAATAATAAGAACAATATGATGTGTTCTGCTGTAAACGTGAAAGAGAAGGCAAAGTGGATGGGGGATGTGAAGATGTTATCCATGTAGATGGCCGGGGGAAAATTACAGCCAGAGCTCTTTCCCAGGAAAGAATTCAGAAACTAAATCTAATACAAAGGCAAGATGACTCTGTGTTGGTTTGTACCTTACTGTCCTTTCCTGTGCGGAAACGTTAACATTTTCAGATATAATGGGTCTTTTTTCTAGGTCATGAAGCACAAACAATGTGCCGGAGGCCTGAACAAAGTTGACTCATCAGCAGGGCTTTGCACTTAAAGATCTGAGTTTTCCTGGCTATTTAAATGAGAGTTGGGCATTCATACACACAGAAATGACTGACATGTTTGGTTGTGGGGATTAGCTTCATTGTATGGAAATGCCACGGTGGCATCCCTACGTTAACATTCTGGATCTCTTAAAGTGTGAATGGGGGCTTCTATCCACCCCTCACTCAAAAGATAATTTCTCTTAAAATACTCTGTTTAAAGTGTTCTTGGGATTTTTTTTTAAGGACTTGGGTAGGAAGAAATGGATCACAATTAGGAATCAAAGTATTTTTTTCTTGACAAGGGAACTGAAAAAAATTTTGTAGAGTTTATCACTAAAATGTGAAAAAGCAAAATGCTGAATATAAAACAGTAAAGAGTGATTTAAGTTAAATTTTACTGTAGAATGTTATTTAACTTTATTGGCTAGGTCTACTAGACATTAAGTGCAAGGATCTAATTTGCCACAGTTTTGGTCGTATTCCTTGCAAATAGCAGGGTTCTCAGATAGAAGAGGCATGTAATAAATGAGTTTATTTAAAGGTTGTTTAATTAAGCATCATTTTGTGTACTCAAGAACGGAAAGGAGAAAATGTTCTGTGATACAGAATTATGTAGATTTTGAAGTTGTCATATTATTTTCTATTTTGCCTATTTTTGAAATCAATGAACACAAATAAAGATTAATTAATACAATTAAAGATTACTCACTTTTCTGGCAAACCTGACTATCCAAAACACAGCTCCAAGCCATAGCAATTATTTGTTGATTGAATACTTGCCTTGTAAGAATTAAGAAAGCTTCTGAGAAGTTACTTCTTTCTAAAATTTGTTAATGTTTATTTATTTTTGAGAGAAAGAAAGAGAAAGAGAGAGAGAGAGAAGGGGGTGGGGCAGAGAGAGAGGGAGACTCAGAATCTGAAGCAGGCTCCGGGCTCTGAGCTGTCAGCTGAGATCTGACAAACCAGGAGATCGTGACCTGAGCCGAAGTCAGACACTTAACCGACTGAGCCACCCAGGTGCCTCAGAAGTTACTTCTTTCTAATCAGAGAAGTACAACTTAGATGTTCATTCTGGGCCCACTTCTCTAATTCACCACCTATACTGCCTGGTGCATGAATGTGGTTCCCAAAAGCCCAACAGATTAAAAGCAGTGCTGGAAGGGGTGTGAAGAAAGGGGGTAAGATGAAAGGTTGTCAAAGGGAGATAAGAAACAACGTCAGAAATCAGAGCAACCTGGGATCATCTAGGGATGAGGTTAATGGCCAACATATATTAATGGACCTGGAACAGCACTGACTTTCAGCACAAAATGTCACACAACGATGCCACTTTCAAGGAAGGGGCTAAATTGGATTTGGTGTACTGAGTTTGGGAATCACTTAGAATGCTTTCTTTTCAAAGGTGTTGAAATAAAATTTTGCTAACTTAAAGACATTTTAAGAGAGGAGTTTAAGGGGTGTCTTTTCACTGAATACCAGCTTCTTATGATATTAACAAAATCTGAAGGGAGCTTTTCTAAAATTTTGTTTATATTCCAAAGAATTTCCTTATGGCTGGGGAAGCTTTCCTTCTAGTGATCCCTGAATCTCATAACATCTGCTTCACTCAGTGTGGTTTAATGAAGTATGTAAGCAAAAACTCAACTGTTTTGGCAGGTTTCAAGACATGTGGGGGAGATGCCAATAATCCTGAAAAGCCATCTCAAGAGCATCAATAATTGATAGATATGGCTCCTGCCATTCATTAATTATCCATTTCCCTCCACTAGAATTTCTAAGTATACAAATGTAATGTAGGTCACATTCTGGAGTAGTCTTTCCGAATCTATGCTTTTCATAGCATCATTACTGCAAGATGATGCTTAAAAGACATCTGAAGTTAAGTATGTCTGAGATTGTAGCACACTGTAATCTCTTTCTAGAGATACCTAATACACGTGAACATTTTAAAGAGCACAGATATTGCAGTAGAGAAAGCTGTTTAACTCTTAAATCAACATTTTCAAAACTAATTAAAAGTCCCTCTTCCCTGTATGTAGAGACCAGAAGCAAATGTTAACATCTTGCAAAAGACACCAAATGCCTATACTAGAATTTTCACTGTCTTTAAAACTAGCTGAGGGGAATGGCCTCTATTTAGTTGTAATGATGCCATTTTTCTCCCAATAAAGTGTATTTAACTATTCTGAGGAGTAACATACCACTGTACAAAGAGACCAACAGATTTACTGCCATAAATAGATACAACAACACTTTGTAAAATACCTGGAAATTATAAGCACAATGAATAACCATTCGTCATCTGTGTAGCTAATAAATATGCCCAAGAGATAGTCCCTTGTAAGAATTAGAAGGCAAGTCACATGATAGAAGGTATTTGCAATACATACAACCAAATAAGAATTTGTATCAACAAATTCAAATCAATAGCCCAGGTCCCCTAACAAACCAACCCCGAGGGAGAGCTAATGAGATAGGCCTTTATTGGAAGGTAAAAATTCTAGGGCAGCAAGAGAGGGAGGAGAGGCAGAGAAGGGAGAGCAAATACCTAGCTACCCATACATAGCTTTATAAGAAAACATATCTGACGGTTCAGTCTCCAGACAGGACATATAAACAGGACACAGATACCTAGATCAGAAGAGTATATGGGAATGAGGTAAGGAGAAGAATTTGTATGCTGGGTTTTCTTCTAGCTCCTGTTTCTTATGGTCAAAGTACTCCACAATAAGGCATTAATTAACTTCTTTACATTTCTGGGTTAAGTCACCTGGCCTTTCCAGGTAGCCTCTAGGGAAGTGGTAGGAGAAGGAGACCCTTCATAGTCTGATAGGTTGGGCTTGGGAGCCAGAAGTACTGCAGCTCCAGCATGATGGGCATGAGGGAGACCATGTTAATGACCAGCCCTCACAATGGGGGAGCCCTAAACAGCCTATGGTGTAGGAAAGGAGGCAACAGCATGGGCTGCTTGCACAGTCCATTGGGCAAGTAGCTAAGGATTCAAGGATGGGGAGTAGGAGGACTGTTGGGGGGAGGGCATATAACTTGAATCCAACACACAATCTAATGAGAAGTTGGCAAAGTACTTGATGAGGTCCTTTGAAGTAATCCAAACGGCCAATAAACATATTAAAATGTATTCAACCTCCTTTGTCATCAGGAAAATGAAAACTGAAACCACAATGAAATACTGGTAGGTTCTGACCACCATGGCTAAAAGTAAAAAGACCAACAATATAAAATGTTGGTGATGACGCAGGCGGTGCATAAATTGCTTTAATTTGGACTGTAAATTGATATAACCGCTTCAGATTTTGTACTCATGTTCCATATATGCATACCCTGTGACCAGCCATCCCACTCCTAGGAAGATAGCAACAGAGGTGCATAATGGGTTAACAAAAAGATGTACAGATCAATGTGTAGGCTATCATTATTTATAATAGCCTCAAACTGGAAATAACCCAAATTTCTATTCGTTGTAGAATAGGCAAATGTGTGGCATACTCACATAATGAAATACTATGTGGCAGCAAGAAAGAATAAACTCCTACTACAAGCACCAATATGGGTGATTCTCACCGACATAATGTTAAGCAGAAATTGATATACCAAAGAATACATTATTCCATAACTATCTATGTGCAGATTGAAAAAAAGATTTTTCTAAACTAGGACTCTGAAGAACCTTAAGTATCTTTCCCTCTGCATTCACTACATTCCTCTATAGTCAATTCTTAGCAAAAGAATTAAATTCTGAATAAACAACGCCTCTCTGAAGCCTGTCTCCAAACACACACACACACACACACACACACACACACACACACGTCCCCATGCATCATGCTATTAGGTTAGACTTGGACAATCAAATGTCAGGCCTCAAAAAGAAGTTCAACCGGTGTGCTAAAAATACACAGTTCTGTAACTTGCCTCAAAATTATTCCATGACACTCTTCAAATGAATTAACTTAAAGTTATGTGAATTATACATCGATAAAGCTATTTTGAAAAGGAGTTTAAATAGCACAAAATCAATCTCTACATTTTGGTATCTCTGCATGTGTTCTGTAGATACTCTCCCTGCTGTTATTTTAAGATAAATAATACTTTCCTTTGATTACCATTTTTTTTCTACCAAATCATTGCTTTCAGAACTTATCACAACTCTTTTAACTTAGCTTGTGGTGAAACCCTCACACACTGATGCTCCACGGGTAAGGAAATTTCATTTCAAAAAATTGTTAAAGGAAACTGCCAGCTCATTTTATTTGATTTCAGTTATTGTTGTGCAGCTAAGGGGTCTCAGGCTCGTTCTCTCTCCAAATATTGAGGTTGGATTCCCAAAGAGGTTATTTTTTCAAAAGGAGATTTTGAACATAACCAGCACGTTGTTGTAAAGAATATAATGTTTGGACCCTGAGGAAAGAGAATTGACTCTGTAAACACGTTCCACAGAAGCTCACCAGCTAGAGGCTCATCGGACGCTGACTGGCTTATCAGAATATAAGATAAGACTGATTGGCTCCTCAGAAATCATGCCCACCAATAATAGGTGCTTGGCCTTCCTGACTCTGACTTTCTAAGCGGAGTAGGCTATTGGAGCCATCAGAAACTACGGTGCCTCTTCAGGGACAATTCACCAGAGCCTACAAATTGCTTGGTTTGTTAATTTCTTTGACAAGCTGGTAAACTAGTTGATGAAAACAAAGCCTAGAGAACCTGAAGGGAAATGCTACTTAAGGCAACTAAGTTTTCATTCCCATAGCATTTCACCCTTTTCAATACACATTCATATTTACAATTGCAACCATGAAGGTCTGTCCTATGTGAAGATGATGGACGAAGTACAAAAAGAAGATGAAACACATTGGGATTACGTGAGGACAACAGTAGCCAGGGTTACAGCACTTCCTTCCTAGCTTGCTACGAGGGTGGGGGTAGTTCTTAAAACATATTTAGTTGTTTTTTTTTTCTCCTGATAACACTGATTCACCTTAATTGTAGGATAATATGGAACCCATAGAAAGTACTAAAAAGAAAAAACTTTAAGTCATCACCACCTGTCAGTGATGAGAATTCAGTCTTTTCTGCCAAGAGATGTCTGTAAGGTAATATAGTTGATACAAAGGGAAAGATGCCTAAGGTCTGAGGGTCATACGTTAGAAAATCTTTTCTTCAATGTGTGCATAGGAATGTATCTCCTAGGAGTCCTTGCCAGATGTCAAATGCACTTCCCAAGAACTTTCTTCAGGCAAGACCCTGGAGAGCTAGTGAGTCACTCTTAACATTCTCCATTTGATACCTGTAACCAGTTTATTGATCAAGCTGGGCTTAGTAATGTACATGCACAGAAATAACTTTATTATTACTTACTTCTTTCCTTTAAACCAGTGGTTCTCAATTAAGGGTGATCCCCCACCCCCATCTCAGAGAACATTTAACAACATCTGGAGACATTTTTGGTTGTCACAGCTAGGGGCTAGGGATGGTGAACATCCTTCTTTCAACAGGACAGCCCCCCCCCCCCCCCCGCCATGTACACAACAAAGAATTATACGGCTCAGAGTGTCAACAGTGCTGACAGCGTTAACAGAAATAACCACTGCTGACATTTTGTTGTGTGGCCATTAAGATCTTTTCTCCTTCCTTGATTCCTTTTTTCCTTCCAAAATAATAATCATACTGGTCATCCACTTTCCTTATAACATGATTCTTCAAAACATGACATTTAATGCTGCACAGTATTCTATGTGATTTATTTCTTACTGATGGACATTCATTGTCTTTCCAGTATTTCAACATTGTAAACTATGTTGGTATGAACATTCTTGACCATAAAACTATTTCCATGTCTCCAGTGACTCTCTTTGGATGGATTCCTAGAAGTACAATTACTTACTCAAACTAAATGAATGTTTTTAAAGCTTTTCCTCTTACTGCCAAATTACTTTTTTCAATTAACAGTCTCTCTGGCAGTGTATTGGAGTCCTCATCAGGTCTGTGCTGCTTCTAACAGTCTTGTTCAGTTAAAATTTGACTAAATGCTAACACTAAGACATATCTTCTAGGTATAATGTGACTTACAGGGTATTAAGCACTCTAGCAACCATTGTCTCAGCTGACTAATGTAAGGTAGAAAGTTTATTTACTATTATGTACTCATGCCCCAAGACCCACATAAGGAATTCATTCATTCATTCATTCATTCAGTGTCTTTGTTTTGATTACCACCCCTATAGCAATTTTATAGATGAGGATGGGAAAGAGGATTAGAGCCAGCCAAAGACCACACAGCCATTAAATACAAGTCCTGGGGGGCACCTGGGTGGCTCAGGTAGTTGAGCGTCTGACTTCTTTTTTTTTTTTTTTTTTAAATTTTTTTTAACCTTTATTTATTTTTGAGACAGAGAGGCAGAGCATGAACAGGGGAGGGGCAGAGAGAGAGGGAGACACAGAATCTGAAACAGGCTCCAGGCTCTGAGCAGTCAGCACAGAGCCTGACGCGGGGCTCGAACTCACAGACCGCGAGATCATGACCTGAGCCGAAGTCGGATGCTTAACCGACCGAGCCACCCAGGCGCCCCTAGCGTCTGACTTCTGATCAGGTCATCATCTCCTGGTTTGTGGGTTTTGATTTGGGATTTGAACCCAGCCATTCTGACTTCAGAGCCTGGATTCCTAACCCCTACTTTACTCTGCATCTCTAACTCTCTCCCAAGGCTCTCTTATTTCTTTAAAATGTGATATCCTTAAGGTTATACAGATTAGAGAGTGATAAAAAGTGATAAAAAGTGATATCCTTAAGGTTATACAGATTAGAGAGAGAAAGAGAAAGAGAAAATAAGATGAAGGCGAAATCAGGGCAAGAAGCCTACTTTCATTCTGTGCTCTTTCTATTCAACCATGAAGCCTCATTATCACTGAAATAACAAAATTGCCATTTTGTAATGCAAATTACTTGAATGCAGACATGCACAGATTCAAGCTAGTCAAGGATTTTGGCCTTCAGACTCTCCAATACTTGGCTAACAAGTGTTTCCCTACCTGCCCCTTTCCAGTAGATGGTGCTGTTTTTCTAACATTTAAATTTGCTACACAGCAACTTTTGATTGATTTGAGCAGGCTTGCTTAAGGCTGTTCAATGAAGTCCACTTTGTATATTATTGAAAGGGTATTATTGAAATTGCTCACAAGCCCGAAAGTGAACCTGAAAATTAGAAGCATACTTCAAATACAAAACCAATCTTTGCTCAGTATTGATGGAAACACTATGTTTTTGAGAGTCCTAAGGGCAAATAAATGATGAATCACCACCCTACTGCAATGACCTATTAAAACAAACCTTTTTCCTAAGGACACAAAGGTAAATGTTTTGGGGAGGCTGTAGGAATCACGGTGGGTCTCACACAGAGTAGTTATAGAAAGATTAGAAGTCATTATACATATTCTATATTGTTTCTACGGTAGATATCACAGAACAAGGGTTGGTGGACTATGGATTAGATGGTGGGGGGTTTGGAGCATCAACATTTTCCACATAATTTAATGTTGGATGAAGAAGCACAATATCTCTTTCAGCTAGCCCAGTGGAGATCAAGTTCTCACTGTCAATACATGTTAGAAGTTCCCTTAAACACAATTAGGGCTTGGAGCAGAACAGAGTCTTTCTGGGGTTCAGAAATCGTCTACAATGTAGAAATGAAGCCAGTCTGAGTATCAGCTTAGGTGAGGGCTCCGTTTCAGTGAGGCATCTTATGATCTGCTTGTAACTAGGAAATAAAAAGGTGTGCTTGGAAAAAAAATAACAACTCCAACCACCTTTAAAATCAACAAACAATCTGCATGATCTCAAACAACTATTACTAATCCACATAGAAAACTTATCCATGTTTCAGGAAGACCAAAGATGATCCATAGGTTGCAGATGAAGAGATTGATAATCAATGGTTTTGACAAGAAGATAACCTACAATGGTTTCCTTCCCAAATTTGTAATTTGACAAGAAACTGAAATAAATTAAAATCTGAGTTTGGCTGATCTTCAAGAGAGAGAGATCCCCAAGACTAAAATGAAACAGTGCAGCATTTGTACAATATGTCAGGTCTAGCCCAAACTACTGTATTTGTGAAGCTATCTGTATTTACTTGTAAAGATTTGTGGCTATATAATTCAGAGATACTTATGAATCCCATTGTTTTGCAAAATTACAAGACTACCTGTGATTCTATGCACAGACTCACCAAAAAATGAAAAGTAGCTTCTCCCAAAAAGAAGTGTTAGGGATTTGAAAAGGGGGAAGAAAGACAGCAAAGGTAAAATTACTTTTTTTAGATCTTAAAACATCCCAGAAAACAAGCTACAACTTTTTCTTCAAGTAGATCTGCTTCAAAGAGATATAACAGCACTTTTTTAATTCAACTTACATCCCAGTCTGGGGCTTTAATAATACAAGTTAACAAACAGAACCACTTCTCTGTGAACCATTATTTGAAATTTGCTGTAATTTACTTAGTCTTCTGCATGTCTGACAGACTTGACTGTGTTGCTCCTGCCAGGCTATAACTGGTAGACAATCTCAGTCGTGGGTGTGGTTAGGGAAAGTATATTGAAGACTACATTTTCAAAGGTATCTGCAAGCTTGCAGGTTTGAGATCGCAGATATCCACAATGCAGAACATGTCAATTAAATCTTCCAATCAGAGGAGGCCTGTGTGGACAGCTCTCCCCATGGCAGGCATTGGATTTAATCAGAAAATTTCCAGCTTGAAGGTTGAATGCTGGCCTGAAAATGTACCACATATAAGGAAATTCCATTTCAAATAACACACAACTTATTCTAGAATTCTCCATGACTGTCGCAGATGAAGGGCTCAGTCTTAATGATCATGGTTTTATACTATAGGTTATTACAAACATATTGAAATGTTTTTCTGTTTACTATCACTGGGTATCTGAATTTATTGTACTCAAGTTCTCTTTTCATGGGAAGGTGAGGAGGCCAAAGTTCTCTTATACAGAAGCTAGAAAGAGAGAGAGCTTCTCCTTACATTTTTATAGAAATTTAAATTTATTTTCATATTATTATGTTATGCCTATAGGAGGTGAAAATACAATGAATTGCAGATAAGACACTACTGAATGTTCCCTGAATGAATGTGTAAATGCTGTCCACAAAGCACCTGTCAGACAGCTATATAGATCAATGGACAAAATTTCAGGAAATTCACAGCATCAGAAAAGGTAAAGGATTTCGATGCAATGAGCAAAGACTTAAAGGCATCCAAATCTTCCAATTTTGTGAATTGGAGAAGTACATTAAGGTTTTCTGAGACAGAGAGACAGACAGAGAAAGAGAGAGAGGGCAGCGGGGGGTGGGGTGGGATATGTTTTATTATATACTTTTTTCAGTTGCCAGCTTCCAAAGGTTGGTTTCATGATCTTCACCATTTGCAAGGATTTTCTGAATACTTTTCTCCCATATTGTTTTTTCCAGTGTTTCTCTAAGGGTGGGACACAGAATCTGAGGTTCCCATTTTGTACAAAGGGAGATATGGCAAAGTCACAGTAGCTTATAGGTCCTGTCAGCGGGAATGATTTAGGGCAAAACTATGAAGCCAGCACAATCGACCGGTCTCTCTTTTGCTTTTGGGTATCATCCACTGTCCCCTGATTTAAGCTGCCTTCTACCTATTTTCAGCTCTGGAGCAGCTTCCTCACCTCTCACTAATTACTAGTTTCTAATAGCATTTATAGGCAGTGTTTATTTTTTATTAAAAACTTTTCTTAGAAATCTCTTATTTCCAAGATAATGATTATACTACTTGGAAGTGGAGAAGCCATTTTGGTTCTTTGTGAGTTTTCACTTCTTCAAGCTACTTGCCTCCATCTTTTCAGGCCATTTGAATACTTAGCTAGTAAGGCAAGATGGGAAGAACATGGGATTTGTGGTCAGAGAGATAGATGTGGGATCAAGTGTCATTTCTGTAACTTACTCAGTATGACACTGGGGAGCTTTAAGGTCTTGGAGCCTCAGTTTCTTCATCCATGAACTACACATAACACTACTTGCAGGATTGCAAGCTAATGCCCTGTGAAAGCCATCTGGACTTGTCTGAACGGATCATGTCCCCTCACTCCTTTTAAAAAATTGCCTTCTCTCTTCAATTCATGCTAAAAGAGTCATCATAGGGACCACTGGACTTAATTCACGTGATCTTGACCCTCTGGCCATATAGACAGAACAATGTAGAAACATGATCTCAAGGGAACCCATCCTCAGATTAAGTACAGCCAATTATGGGGTCTTTCTTGAGAGGCTAAAAGACACACACAAAATATACATGAGACAATACAGAGCACAGAGACTCTGTGATATTGACTATCAACATGGGGTTGCTTCTGTGTATGCTTCATTGCACCTGCTAGCTAAACATTTTCAATTGGCTCCAAAGGGAACATGACAAACCCGAGCCATTGATGCTATGGAGGGATTGAAACCGGGAGGTTCTGAGAAACACAATCTTGGAGAGATGTGGGAGGACAAAGCAGGTGTGTGGAGAGAAGATGAGGCAGGGTGTGATACAACCTTTGCTCTTCGCCCTTGGCTTTCTGAGAGGTTGTCCTGACAATTAACCACCTACCACAGCCTCTAGTTGGAATAGATTTCTGTAGCTCGCAACCAAGTTGTCCCTAAAAAAGCCCCAGGTTCCTGTTCTTGCACAGCACCATGTGTGATATGAGTTACTGATTCTTAGTTGGCCAGCCAACTGTGGCTTCGTCTACATTCCAGGTGAGACTTCTCAGGGGAGAAAGGATTCTACATCCTCAGAGACATGCTAGCCATATTCACTCACAAACAGTGGAAAAAAGTCTCTTGTTTTATTTAGTTAGTAGTTGATAAATTCCAATAGTCTTCAAACATTTCCTTCTTTTTTTTTTTTTTTTTTTTGCCTCATCTCTTAAATGTAATTCTTCTTCATACTTTTTCATGTCTTTGGAGTCCAAGCCATATGATAAATTGTGTTTTACAAAATCATATATTCTGGGGGGAGGGGTCTTTGAGGACAGTTCTATCCAAAATCACATATTTACTGGGTTCTAGATGGGTCTCTTTATGGCTGATCTTGATTACTACAAAATCTATCTTTAACATAGGCAGAGAAAAATTGCTTCTCCCAAAAGGGAATCTTTGTGCACTGTTGGCAAGAATATAAATTGGTGCAACCACTCTGAAAAAATATGGAGGTTCCTTTAAGAATTAAAATAGAAATACCATGTGATCTAGCAATTCCACTACTGGGTATTTACCCAAAGAAAATGAAAATATGAATTTGAAAACACCTCTGTGTTTATTGCAGCATTATTTACAATAGCCAGGATGTGAAAACAACCCAAGTGTCCTTTGATAGATGAATCGGTAAAGAAGATATGGCATATATATACAATTAAATATTACTCATCCATAAAAGAGAATGGGATCTTGCCATCTGTGACAACATGGACGGACCTAGAGGGTATTACGCTAAGTGAAACAAGCCAAACAGAGAAAGACAGGTGCCATATGATTTCACTTATATGTGGAATCTAAAAAAAAAAAAACAAAACAAAACAAAACAAAAAACCCCCAACAAAACAAATGAATAAACAAATACAGAAACAGACCCATAAAAACATAGAACTGATAGTTGCCAAAGGGAAGGGAGATAGATAGGATGGGCAAAATGGATGAAGGGGAGTGTGGGAGATCCAGGTTTCCAGTTACAGAAAGAAGTCACAAGGATGAAAGGTACAGCATAGGGAATACAGTCCACAGTACCGTAGTAGCATTGTATGGGACAGATGGTAGCCACGCTTGTGGTGAGCAGAGCAGAACATAGAGAGCTGTGAATCACCATGCTATAAACCTGAAACTAATGTAACACTGTGTGGCAACAATACTTCAAAAAAATTGCTTCTCCTACAGTTCCTGACACAGGGTCTTCTCCTAACCAGGAGCTTCACTAAGTGCTTGAATACACCTAGATTTTTTTTGTGCTTTGTTTTTTAGGACACTTTTTGCTATCCTCTTTCCCAGCCCCTCACTCTAGCCGCCCTTCCCTGTGTAGAATTAGAATTAGCCACAAAACTTCAGCTCTTCAGTCCCTCGGCTACAAGAGAAATAAACTGAAATCTTAAGTCTCAACCACTGGATGTACAAAATGTGATTTGTTCCTCACAACAATTTTTATGAGGTAGACATTTTTATTCCCATTTTACCTGCAGCAACTGAGGCTCAGAAACTCTAAGAGAAAGTACATATTGTAAACGGTGGAGGTAGGAGGCAATATCTTGGGCTTCCATTGGTTTTACTGTGGATATCCATCCATTTGGGGGTGGTGGGAGAAATACAATGTGAAAGCACACAATGGACAGTGGGGGTGGGGTGGGAAAAAACAAATTAACAGAGAGAAATATAGTTACATTTTCAAGTTCCTGGCACAATGCTTTATACAGGGATCAAACGGTAAATAAGGGCTAATGATCATCTTTTTCAAAATTACAGTTTAAGGAATTGTTCACGTTGTTACTTCATGAGGATTCCATAAGGTCCTACATGAGGATTCAGAAGTGCCATGAAAACTATTTCTCTGGGTGAATTTTTGGACTTCCTTTTATCATCTTTTATTATCTTTTGCTTACAACTGGGTTTTGATTATTTAAAAAGTGTAACTTGTAAGTCATTGACCTATTTTATTTATTCAAATCTTAACATTTAAGCCACAATATTATTTGAGCCCAAAATAAACAGCAAGTGAAGGATAAAGCCGAGCATCACATATTCTCATTAATGTTGCATTAGGAGTTGCTACGGAATAAAATGCAGGATTACCGAGGAGGGAGGATGTCCTGGAAATAGGACTGCATGGCTGTTTTCTTGTAATGAAATATGATTTAAACTCAACTAACTTAAATATCAAAAGCGGTTTCCATAAACACTTTGGCAAAGGGAAGAGTAGTTCATTTTATTTTTTATTTTTTATTTTTTTAAAATATTTATTTACTTTTGAGACAGAGAGAGACAGAGCATGGAGAGGGGAGGGTCAGAGAGAGAGGGAGACACAGAATCTGAGACAGGCTCCAGGGTCTGAGCTGTCAGCACAGAGCCCGACGTGGGGCTCGAACTCACGGACCGCGAGATCATGACCTGAGCCGAAGTCGGATGCTTAACCGACTGAGCCACCCAGGCGCCCCAAGAGTAGTTCATTTTAAATATTCATTGAAAACAGGACAACACCACGTGTGTTTAACTGAGATTTGGGCCTCGAGAGACAGGAAGTGGGGTAGAGGAAAATGGCTGAGAACTATGGTACATGTACTCACCTGCACTGAATGCAATAACCAAAGGTAGGTAACCTTGAACTCTGGGGCTCCAGTTACCATATCCTCCAAGCTCTGGATTGGATAAAGGAATGTATACCTTTGACTTTTTTCCAAAAAGTGAGCTTTTACTTTCTGAATGTAATAGAATTGTTTCCTACCTTTTATGAGTTATATAAGAATAATGATAAGCAATGTGACTTTGGGTAGAAGAAACTTACATTCCATAGGGCATTTGACATTACAATCGCTATCCTTATAGCAAATGTGTTTATATGCATATGTAAGTTATAAGTTTTAAGAATAATTTGAAATGTGTAATTTGTATTTGGAAACAAATATGACTAACTTTTAAAAACTCCTATTTCCAAATGCATTCAAGAGACAAAAAGGCAAAAGGTATCAATTTTAAAGATGGTGTATTCAAAGGCATTAAGAAAATGCATGAAAAAAACATGTCCATAATTAAAAATAAGAATGTCTTCATAAATGTGACTTTTTGGTGGTTGAAATGGATTACAGACAGAACCCAGAAAATAGACCTAGATCCAAATATTTTTACCTCTTGGCTTCCAAATGGTAATAATAAAATGAAGTTTGAAATAAATTCACTTAAAGAAGTGAAACACAGGACTGATCACTATTTCACTCCATATATTCATTCCAGAGTAGACGACCAAAAAAGAAAGAGAAAAATGAACTCTCTAGAGAAAGATAGAATTTTCTTCAAATGACAAGTCTTTTAGTATTTTCACCAAAGCTTTCTGGATTTGTGCCAAACTTTAAAATCAAAGTTTTATGATAAATCTTGCAGTTTTCCTATACTGTATGTTTCTGTGTTTACAGGTTAATGAGTATATAATTGAACATCCTCCTCAGCATCAATTCTGTCACTTAACTAACTCCCTGAAGTTAAGGAAGTCATATAACTGTGTTCCCTGGTTTCTGTTACTTTACCAACCTGCTGGATGCTGAAGGATTTTCTCTGGGTTGTCCAAAACATGTATTTGTCAATGTCTTTTTATGTTTTGCTTTATTTTTGAGAGAGAGAGAAAGAGCAAGCAAGAGCAAGAGAGAGCAAGAAAGAGCAGGGGAGAGGCAGAGAAAGGGAGAGAATCCCAAGCAGGCTCCACACTGTTAGTGTAAAGCCCAATGCAGGGCTTGGTCCCCTGAACCATGAAATCATGACCTGAGCCAAAATCAAGAGTTGGATTTTAACCAATTGAGTCACCCAGGCCACATCTATGTCTTTTTATAAATGCACCCAAGTCCTTTGAATGCACAGGACAGCATCAGGGGGTGCTGAGTCCTGGGTAGACTCAGAAATAACAAAGAAGGACACAAAGAACACAAAGGACAAGTGTGCAACACAGAAGGATAATGGGAGGATTTGGCAAGAAAAACATGGTATTTGATGATTCTGCGATTAGGCCTGGTACAAACTAAGAATGTTTTGGGTTTGCTTCATGAGCATAAGTGACAACCATGGGTAAAAAAAAATTGGTTTGGGAATCAGCTACACTTGGCTTTGAATCCCAGTTTTGCCACAAGCAGATTATTTAGGCTTTCCCAGCCTCTGCTTCCTCATCACTGAAAGGGAACAAAATATGATCTCATAGTGTTGTGAAGATTAAGTCAAGCAATATATAAAATATATGTAATATATGCATACCACCTGGAATACATGAAGTGGAACTTGAAAAGTTATTATGATAGTGTAAGTATCTGTTTCCTCAACTTCTCCATCCTACAAATGAGTAATGAATAATCCCTACAACCGGAAACTTGCTGAGAAGTACGTAAAATGCCTACTACAATGAAATTTTCCTCTCCCTCAGAATATGTTTTTGTTTCTTTCACCCATGAGTGTCTTCCGAGAGGAGGAGCTGAGGTACAGCTCTGGGCAATTTAACTGGGGGGTTTATGAATTGTGCCTTGGAATGACCAGAAAACCCAGCTAGGGGGTTCCTGGGCTGACACAAATTCTGTAGGTGAGACACGCATTCCAGAAGGTCTGATATCAAGTTCTCAGAGAATAAAGCGCAAATTGCTACAAAACCCTTCCTAGGTGGACCCCAGACTACCTCACAGCCTCATCATCTATCACTTCTCTCCTCCTTTGCAACTAAACCTTTTTCTCCATCCCATCCCTTCTTCTACCTCTCCACACCCATGGCTATCTCATTAACTCTCACTCACCCAGTTGAAATACTCTCTTCTGTGAAAACTTCCCAGATTCTGCGGGTAGTTGGTTTTCCTCTTTCCTCTAGGCTTATAGCACTCTGAGACTTCTGAGCACATCTCTATTGTAATACTTACTGGGTTGTATGGAATTAGGCTGTTAGTGGGTTTGCCTTCCTGACCAGGCTGTGAGCACCTCTGGGTTCAAAAACTCAATTCATTCGTGGTATCACATTGGTGCCTACTATGATACTAGAGTATCAGGGCATTCAAGAAGTGTTAGGTGAAGTAAAGAATGAAAACTGGGGATATTTTAAATAACAAGGCTGACTCACACAATTATCTAACATGTGTATCTGGGGCGCTTGGTGTGACTCGGTTAATACTGGGGCGCTTGGGTGACTCGGTTAAGCAGCTGACTTTGGTTCAGGACATGATGTCACGGTGAGTTCAAGCCTCGTATCGGGCTCTGTGCTGACAGCTCAGAGCCTGGATCCCGGTTCAGATTCTGTGTGTATGTGTCTCTCTGCCCTTCCCCTGCTCACACTCTCTCTCTCTCTCTCAAAAATTAACATTAAAACAATAAAAAAAATACTATTGAGGGGTGCCTGGGTGGCTCAGTTGGTTAAGTGTCTGACTCTTGATCTTGGCTCAGGTCATGATCTCACAGTTTGTAAGCTTGAGCCCCACAATGGGCTCTGTGCTGATAGCACAGAACCTGCTTGGGATTCCATCTCTCCTTCTTTCCACCTCTCCCCCACTTATGCACATACTCTTTCTCTAAACGAAAAAAATAATAATACTATCCAAACAGGAAGTTGTTTACACTTTACAGGTGACCCGCAAATCTACCTAACCTTTGACCTGTACACATTGAAAATGCATTATATTACCTATTGTCTTTTTGCATCTGTTTTGCCCCTTTCCTCAGGGATCTTTGCCCTATATATTTGGATCACCGGGTACCAGGACTGATTCCAAGAATAGGTAGGCACCCAGATATGTTTTCTAGATAAGACTTAAAGATAATCTTGTTAATATTTATGACGTTAAAAAGAGGAAATAGGTTTTTTTTTCCCCCTAGCATAATAAATGCTCTGCACCATATCTTCTGGTATGCTGTTCACTCCAATCGGTTCCCCATTTTCAAATTTGCTCTAATGTGCTTCAAAGCTGCAAGGCTTATGAAAAGGAGTATGAGTGGTCCATTAAGTGCCAGAAAAAAAATGGTCTGCAAATACTGGCACATTCATACATGTTCCTTCTTGCAAACACTTTATGGGCTTGCCAAAGACACCTGGCATTGCTTAGCAATGGGAATGACTTTGGCTTCCAAACATGGCAGAGAGAGCTTTCTTGGGGCAATTGATCCATGGAAGTAACTTTATAATTTACAGTTTGTGAAGTTTTGAAAGTTAATTGTATGGCATAAATGCTTGTCACTTCAAAAAGGGTAGCAAATTAACACATAAATAAATGATTACATGTACCAGTTGTGAGAGGTGAACAACAGTATTGCTTTCCTTTGATTCAATCTGCAGGGATTTCTGAACCAAAATAAAACTTTATAAAAACTGAAGTCCATTCATTAAATTTCCTGTGAAGACCTGGCAGCCTTGAAGAGAGAGGGGAGCGTGTCATTCCTCTGTGAAGCTTCAGCTAAGGGTAGGGTTCTGTACTTTATAGTCCCCGACAGAATATTTCATTAACTCTTTAGAATCAGATAAGGAAACCTAGTAGAACTGGTAGAAATGGAAAAGGCTCAGCTGGAAAGCAACTGATTTATTCTGACACCACTGTGGGCTAGAAGAGGTGAGGAAATCAGCACCGATCATGGTTTGATCACTACCAGGCTAATGAGTGTTTTTGGTAATGGTTCAGATAAACACACAGCTACAACCTTTGCCCTCAGGTGCTCTGGGGGCTTGTTTCACACAAGCCTCCAACTGTTAGAGTTCTTCTGACTCTGTAAACAGATTTTCATTATGAAAAATGGGATGAACTCTCTCTGTTCAGGAGAAGAGCAGTCCCTGTAGCTGAAGTCAACTAAGACCAAGCTCTTTCTGACTCAGTTCAGCTGACTCCAAGCTTCCACACCAAAGAGGAAATTCGAATATCATTTCTCTGCTATAACTCACATTTGTCAAGATCTTGCCGGCTCTCGACATCCCAGATCCTACAAAAGATAACTGGCTTATCACCAGTTTTTGATCTCTGCTAACTCATATACCTTCTGAAGCAAATCAGCCCAAGGCATTAATTATCTTACACTTTTGTTCAATACTAACTCAATGAGGAAATGTGCCATGAGCTGAATAGAGTTTTAAAGGAATTATGTTATATATATAATTTTTAAAGTTTATTTTGGGGGGGCATACAAGTAGGGGAGGGACAGGGAGAGAGAGGGAGAGAGAGAATTCCAAGCAGGCTCCACATTGTCAGCACAGGGCTCAAAGCCACAAACCATGAGATCATGACCTGAGCCAAAACCAAGAGTTAGACACTCAAAGGACTTGAGCCATCCAGACGCTCCTATATATTTTGATGCATCTTCCCCAGGTAGCAAGAGTTGATGAGACAACTTCATAAATGCCCATTTCAAAATGAAATAAATTTTCAAAAGTGTTTAGTGAAAAGTAGACAGACTGGCACAGAAACAGGCACTGAGCTTAGACTTAGATTTAGGTTCTCTTCTCTGGTTTCCCTTCTCAGTTTGGCCACAAACTAGCATCTCTGGGAAAATCTCTGATCTCCCTCCCTGTACCCTCATGAGAAGATGTATTTATGATTCTAAAATCAATCCTTTGAATATCTGGATTGTACGATGCTACAGTGGAAACAGTAAACATGGTAATGTTTTAGAATATTTCATTCTTGCTGAAATAACTCTGCAACACATTGCAGGCAGAAGTGTCCAAAGTTACTGAGACCATACAAATCTCCCTGTAGACAAAAACAGAACAAACACATACACACACACAGTATTTTAATTGACTGCCAATTTTTGAGTTAAAATAAATTAAACATATTTGTAAGAAGCATACTCATTGACTCTTTTGTGAGGAAATCTCACCAGGAAAGCAGCTTCAAAATGTACCTGACTGAAAATGTGGCCATCAGTAAACAGAGATTTGAAGGTTTACTGGATGGATTGTGAAATCTTTCCAAGTTCCTGGGGCAGGAAGGCTCTAGAAATTGTATTTGTGAATCCTTGTGCCTCTCCTAGGCCCTGCAGAAATCGGCTGAGAACCTGATTAGATTCTCAGACTAAAAGCTAGCAAATGTTTTGGGAGGCGGTTGCTTGTAAAGAACTCTTGTTATGATTTAATACAGTTCTGAATTTTGACCTCTCAGTTGGTTTCTGAGGATTTGTTCTCTAATTTCCAATGAGGACCCTCTCCTCTTATTACATTGCTTCAGTCTATGCTGTCCGGTAAGTAAGCAGAAGTCGAATAGCCACTTTTAGGACTTTGAGATCTGCTGGGATGGGCCCCAGGACATGGGACTGTGGGACTTTAAGTGCAAGGAGGTGCTGGGTATGCAGAATGGGGGCAGAGTGAACTACAGTCTTTTGTCATGAGCTTTGAGCTGTTCCCTGAGGTTGCTTCTAACACTACAGAGACCTGGATAGATTCTGAAGAACAAACTCCAACACGCAGTAGCCATATCCTGTCCGCTTCCTCAGGTCCTAATCCCTTCACGGTTCACTGAGCCCCAAGCCTGCTCCCTTTAGGGTCACCAATGACTCTTTGTTTGCTTAAGGCTGTTGTTCTTTTCCAAAATTCTCCCCAAAGCTATTTTCTGTATCGATGACAGAACTTTCCAAAGTGAGCAGGAGGTTCCACCTACTATTGCTGCTAATTACCCAACAGTCCCCGAAACTTCTCTCAGATGTCGATAGTTAACTCCTCCCTTTCTCTCATGTGTTAATTATTCAGTAAGATTAATGACTTCCCACTCTGATTTCAGCAGCAGAGCAAATATTAGCCAGCTCAACTGCCCAGAGCAGTACAGGATCTGAATAGCAGCGGGGAGATTTACCTAATATGCTTCAAGGAACAGTTTCTTGAGATAAATCAACAAACTCCTAATTGGGTTATAGAGATTGGACATACCCACAGGGTTGATTTTGCCAGTGAACAATTGGAGAGAGAAATTTCCTAAGATAAATCTAATTAAAGTTTATACTGAGAGACAGAACAGGAAATCTGAAGGAGAGACAGCTCCGTCTTTTGATTGAGTGCTGAATTAGGAAACAGAGTTGCCCCAACCTTTCCCAAGCATCTTGTTCACTCTTTCTCTGGCCCTGGGGTGAGAGAACTCCTCCATGTACCCATCTATTAAGGTAAAATTAATTAATCCTGCTAATGACTTAAGATGCTGCTCCCTGAAGCGTGAAGGGTGTGTGGAAACAGAGTGCTTAAAGTCCTTTGGAATTCAGCTTGATGAAGCATATTTTCCATTATAATTACAGTACCCTACTTTCTAGCTCAAGAAGCTAAAGTGAGGAATCATTATTTAAGACCCACAACACGGGCACTCAGTTGGTTGGCTTTAACCTCCTGCCGTGAATTTAGGATTCCTGAAGGTGCTGGAACCCCTGTATAAAGCGTTTGAAACTATTTCCTGGGGGATACTAGCCAGAACATATGTGCCAGCCACTGTTAAAAACAAAAAAAAGGCAAGTAACATCTGATAACTTACTGAAGACTCACTATAACCTTTTGAATTAGATGCAGATATGATCACCAGTTTACAGATGAAGAAACTTACCCACAGAAAGGTGAAACATTTTGCTTAAGTTCTCCAATCTGAAGTGGCAAAGTTTTTCATCATCGAGTGATACTGTCTCTTTATTTGAAACCTTGTTAGGGCTCCATTGGAGTGTAAAGACATGACTGGAGGATAATCAGGAGAAAATGGAGACAAGAAACTGGCTCAGTCTCAATCTCTTGGTTTAGCTGGTCAATCCATTAAAAATTCCTTGAGCATCTACAATGTGCTAAGTGTGATGCTAGGTGATGGAATGTTCCTTGCCATTAGGGGACTCACAGTGCATTGGGGAACTAAAAGAAATACATAACAAAGGACGGAAACAAAATATATATATAAACATTTAACAGCATACACTATAAATGGCGTGAAGGAAACCGTCATGAAACAAATAGAACACCAAGCACAAACCTATTTCCATAACATTGTTAGAAAAGGTTTCTCTGAAGAGGCAAGTTTGCGGGCAGGGATGGCAAGTGGAGAGAAGGCGCATGTTAGATGCTGGGAGGGAGTGCCATGCATGGACCAGAGGAGAGAAGGAGCTAATTCGTATTTGAATAAATGAAAGATGGCCAGCATTGTGGTCTCTTAGTGAAGGACAAAACGGACTCTCTTTTGAGATAGCATTACAGCTGAAGCATTTAAGATTCCTCTTTGAAATGATGAACACTTCATGATTTCTAATGGTTTGAACTTAAAGAATGCAAGAACAGAATATGAAAATCATTCTGCAGCCTAAAGTGAAATCTGAGGGGGTATCAGTGTGCCATCGGCCCTGGGCTGAGCAGTGCTCCCATGTCCTGTAGATTCTGTTGATGCACAGACTGAAGCAGAAAGCCAAGGGGCATTTTACTGAAGGTGGCAAACTATCAGTTTCCAATTCACACTGCGAAAGACCCAGAGGGGTTGGGTTGTACCAAATGGACATCTGGGCCAGACTTTGCTTCCCTGAATGTCAGGCACGTTCTTAGAACTCACTGGACTCTGGAAAAACAGATATTATTACCATTTATCTTGATTCCTCCAGTCAGCAAGTAGTTTCAACCCCCAAATCATCAGTTAAAAAATTAAGCTGTCTCTATCAGTTCCAGAAAGAATCAGTAGAGGCCCTTGGAAATCTGGTAAAATATTTTGCTCTAAACCTGTAGGTTTTTTCCTATAAAGTCTTACTGTATACTCTTTTCAACTTCCTTTTGGACACCATTTGATTTTTATCTGTGAGACAAATGCATCAGGCAGCTCAGGTAAGACAGCACTAGCAGGAGCAATTGGACTCCTGTTAACTGATACATTCTCCAGAAACAGATCTTTGAAAAGGAAGAAACAACCTTCCTTCCGAAAAGTCTACCTTAGCACCATTTCCTGGATCCTTTTTAGAACTAACCTTGAGAATCTCAAACAGTTACATATTTACATACACAACACATGCACACGCACACACACACAGTTGAACTAACCATTCAGGTGTAGTAGGGAGTCTCATAGTGTAGGGAGTCTCAGGTGTAGTAGGGAGTTTGTCAGAGATTGACAAAAACATTTAGGCCAAAAATGCATGGAAGTCTAAGAGGAGACTCAAAGGAAAAGGATGGCAAGATTCAGAAAGAAGAGAAGCATCCCAACGTTAATTACCACATTGGCACATGGACATGTTATTTATAAATCAACTCTGGCTCTTGGAGGTCAAAACACTGCTTGGAGATTTCTCTGGGCAAGACTTTTTCTTGATCATTATCATTTTTTCTATCTTCTTTCATAATGAATATTGATTCTATGTAGCATATGCCTTCCATACTTTCCATCTCTAGTGGTATCTCATTCCGAGTTCAGAAACAAAGAGTTTGGGGTCAGATTGGGTTGACCTTGGGTCCATCAGTTGTAGCTGTACCTTTGGGGAAACTACTAACCTCTGTAGATCATCTCTAATATGGGTGGTTTTGACCAGTGGCTCTCAAACTTTGGTGGCAAGCTAATAAAGAACACAAAAGCCAAGCTCTTTAAAGGATGACAGGGCCAGATCATTTGTATTTTCATCAAGTCCCCCAGGTGATTCTGAAACTCACTGATTTTGGAAATTAAAGATGAGCTACTTTAACAAGCACCTGGACATCTATAAATGTTTCCTAACTAGGATTTTGTAGTAAAATGGAAAGAGGGCTGTCTTTGCAATCTAAGACCTGAATTCCTATGTGGGTTCTCCTGCCTACTAACTGTGGGAGTCACTCAACTTGTATGACCCAAAGTGTGCCCATTTGTTAGACAGGGATAATGATTCCCACACTGAGGGGTCATGAATTTAATGAGACAGGGTGGCTCACAGGAGGATGGATGTTGGCCAAAGCAGAATCTCTTCCTGTATTTGTAAAGTCATTTAGAACCCTCTAGACATAAAACTTACTCCATGAAAACTCTTTCAAGACTTTTTCAATAGATTACATATTTCTCTAATGTAGCAATTGAATACATGGCTGTCACTGCCTTTACCCATGATACTCAGTAAAATTTATGATACAAAATGTTTTGATTATACAATCCACAATTCCTGTAAAACCCATCAGGTTCTTACATCTACTCAAATAATCTGAGTTGACTTTCCCAAAAAGACTGATAACAGATTTTGTTCTGCTGGGTTACAAGTTATTTTTATTAACTAGGTGATCCAAATCCTCCTATGATCCAAATCATAACTGATGGCAAACATGGGTCAGAGTTATCGAACTACGCTTCTGAGTTAAGCCATTCTTTTGCTTCATTAAATTAAAAAAAAATTGTCATTTGGCTAAATGCTTTTGTATAGACTTCAAGGTCTCCAAAATATCTGATATTGAATACTAATTGTATTGGGTATTAGTTATTATGGTGATAATGATTTTACAGTAATTTTTCATAAAAAGAGGACTCCACAGGGTTACACAAGCAGCAGAAACAAGCTGGATCTGGCCTCTGCTTTAGCTGGCAGTACAAAGGAGGAAGTAGTTGGAAGGCTGGAGGTGGATGAATGGAAACAGAGAAAACAAGCCACAGCATCATTAATGGCCACCCTGCTTGAATAATCCCTCCTCCAATAAGCAAAAAAAAGGAAGCCACAAGCCCAAGTGAGCAACAGCCTTGGAACAAGGCATGTGATTCTCTGGTGTTTCTTTATTTTGTTCTCTGACTTCTGAGTGGGTTCAACTGCTTTAGACCACAGAGCCCACATCCTTCTCTTTCATTTCCACATCCCCAGCTTTCTCTTATTTTCGCATTCCTTTCTTTTCTCTCCCCCCTCCTCTTTTTTCTGATCTCTTTATTGTTCAATAAAGGTCACAAGTAAAGAGTGATTCTAGATTCTCCCTATAAACACTTCTCCTTTCCTTCTCTACCAACACCCCTCATACCTTAAGGGGTTGAGTGTGGGTGATAAATATCATTTGACACTAATGAAAATACCTCCATGCAGAGAGTTTACACAACAAGAAACTTGATTTAAGAACACTTAGGGTAATATATAGCACAATTTAAGATCTCCCTTAAGATTCCCTAAAGATGACTTGATTAAAATGGCTAGAAGGACAGCAATAATCCCTGATTTTAAAAATTTTAACAGTGATCATTTGTGGTTTGCAAGGAAACATTTCTGCTCATTTATGTTTTGTAGGGTGTATTTTCTTCTGTTGTGTAGAAACAAATGCTCACAGGGAAGTGCGCGCGCACGCGCGCGCACACACACACACACACACCACACAAGCCTCAATAAAGCTAGGTGAGTGATCAGAGACCAATGTATGTGTGTCTGTCCATGTTTTACGTTAAACTTAAGGCATCAACAGAAGCAAGTGCTGTCATTTTAGGGGCCACATTCAATTGTTTTTTACTCTTAAATGTGTCATATCTAATCATAAAGTCTCTTTGGGAGTAGAGCATAGGCATAGGTATTTTTAAAAAGCTCCCTGGTGATTCTTATGTGCAGCCAGAGTGGAGAAATATTATTTACAAGGAAGTGAGAAGGCATAGAAGATTCTGCCTTGAATTTCTCAGGATGAAATAGAGCCCCTGCCCAGCTCTGCCACTTTTTTTCTAACCTATGATTCTGTTTCATTACCTTTTCCCCACAGCATTACTACCACTGAAATGATCTTTGCAGACTTGTGTGTTATTTGTGAATAGCCACTCTTCTCTCTCAAGACTGTAAACTCCAGTGAACCTAGACCAATGTTTGGTATAGGGCAGTTGCCCTATTATATATTTGTCAAATAAATGAATTTAAATCCATTAAGCATAAGCTTTCTCATCTTACTATGAGCAAAATACTACCTACCCTACTAGATTGCTGTGAAGATTCAGTGAAATCATTTCTACGTAAACTAATGTGGATAGTGTGAAATGCCAAGAAATGTTATTCTTATTACTACAAGTCACTATCTATCCCAAAATATTTCCCCGAATAGTTCCTGGCTCATAAATTCCAATATTAGATTCCCTCATCTGGCTTTTGGCTGACTATTGTCAAAACATAAATTGCTTACCTTCATGGGCTAATATTAATTAGGTGAGCTCTTGTCACTTAGCCACCATTAGCAACTCAACAATATTGAAAAATTTTCAAATAAATTTAAAATTGAGGGAGACTGTCTTATTCAGGCAGGACAGCTATAATGTGTAGGAAAAACTGGCTAGGAGGATAGAGAGGGGGATAAAAATGGGACAGTGCAGTCCCAAGAGGGCCAGAAAAGGGAGAAAGAAGTATGTGAGCAACAAACTTTGTTGACCCTGAATTGAGAAGATCTAGGGTCATCTCTGATCAGAAAGGTACAACAGTTATGCTTTTAGCCAACATCAGTTAAGTCCCTTGTAGGCTAGATGACTGCCATGTTCTACCGACTGAGTCAGCCAGATGCTCCGATGACTGCCTTATATTATATCATTTAATTCTTAATACAACACAGCCCTTGGTGTACTGTCATCGCAATTTTAAAAAATGGGAAATCATACCTCACAGATGTCCAGTTTCTCGAGAAGCAGTGACAATATAGTAGTGGTAAGGACACCGAATTTGCAGAGAAACAGGCTGAGTTAGAAACCCAGCTCTAACACATACTGGCCATGGGACCTTGGACAAGTTACTTACAGGTCCATGCATCAGTTTCCTCCTCTGTAAGGCAGGGATGATAATAATTATAACTACCATCTAGGGTTGTTATGATGATTAATTGCATTCCTATTGACAAAGCACTTAGAATACTGGCCCAGAGTTGGTAGTGTCTAATCATACATAAGAACATAGAGCTAATGATTGCAGAGAATAAGAACTATTATAAAGCTATTAAAATTTATATATATCTGGTGTATTTTACACCCTGAACACACATGCAACCAGCATCCTTACTGTGAAACAGAATATTACCTGTACCCAGAAGCTGCCCTCATGATTCCTTCTTGTCCTATTGCCTTCCCTCCCCCAGGGTAATCCCCAGTCTGACTTCTAACACACAGAATAGACTTTCCTGTTTTTGTAACTTAGATAAATGGAATCACACAATGTGTAACCTTTTTGTCTGACCTCTTCCACTAAACATTATATTTATGAGATTCATTCATACTGCTGTGTGTAGATAAAAATTCTTTATTCTTCCTTCTGTATGATATTATAAATTTATCACAATTTATACATCCAATTTACCGTAGATGGGCATTTGAGTAGTTCCTAGATTGAAGCTATTATCAACAGTAGTGCCATAAACATTCTCCCAAGACCCTTTGATGAGCATGCCTACAAATTTTACTTTTTATGTACTTACGAGTGAAATTTCTGGCTCACAAGGTATGAACACAGTCAGCTTTAGAATGTGGTGTAAAACAAAGTAGTTGTGCGATACTGTAAAGAGTCCACTTATTTGTTGTTTCCATTATAGCTATTCTGGAGGGTGCAGACTGGTATCTCACTGTTATTTCACTTTCTATTTCCTTGATGACTAATGCAATTGAACACCTGGTTATTGGACATTTGGATCTTTTCTTGTGCGAAGCAATGCCAAGATTTAAACTTGCGTTTTTCTAGGTCAAAAGCCTGTGTTCTGTCTGTATCCACACTTTAAAAAAAAAAAAATACCTCCCTCCAAAGGTTTTCGGAGCATTTTAGGTCCTGATTTAGAAACCAAAGGTATTCACTATTTTTGTTTTGTGTTCACTTTTTTTCCTTCGGTAATTTAGAAAATTATCTTCTGTTAATGGAGGGAAGAAAGGGGGTCTTCCATAAAAGACATTTTTGCTCTCCCTTTTGTTGCCATTCAAAGCAGGATTAAAAAATTATCTCGGCTCTGCAGGCCAGCTCAGAGCTCAGGGGAGGGGAAGCAGTAGACAAGAAGCTGACCTACTTTTGGAGGCTCCATGACACCATTTTTAGTGACTGCAAGGTGCTTTCACAACATTTATATCTGAAACGGAGCCAGGTGTGTGAGTGGAGAAAAAGGCTGGGTGGATGTTGAGAATAATGACAACACAGGAAGTCTGTGAGTATTCTGCAGGGCAATGCAGGATTACAGTTTGGAGTTTCAAGTGTTACTTTCATTGTTAACACAGACAGGTATCCCTAAATTTCCTGCACTTCTTGCAAAGCTGTCTTTGCAGGGACACTAAGTAGAGAAAATTACTAGCATAAGATATATCGCTTGTAAAACACCCTGTTTTTGCTTTTATTTGTATTTACCACAGTGCACAGGACTAACACCCAATTCCTTAACATCACCTGATTTTATACAGTATTAGTATCGTCCAGAGTACGGGTCCTATATTTTCATTCTCATCCTCAAAAGCCAATTTTTTAAAAACTTTTTGTATGAAAACACTAAATTGTTCTTCATTCTTATAAAAGGGTCCCAGCAAATGAATATATTTTCTTGACTTATGTTCAAATCACAGACTTTCTTCTGGATTTGAAAGAAACTTCTTCAAGAATTCTTCTCCAATATAAGTTGTTCAAGATCATTTTTTTTTTTTTGCATGGGAAAGTTGGGTAAGGACGTACATTTTTAATCACCTGTGCCAATCTGAACAGAGCTAAAAAAAAAAAAATTCTTTAAAGGTTGCAACTGTATGCATTCAGCCCTATTCTGATCTTTCCTTGTCTTTCTCTCTAATGAAACACTAAGGCTTTAAAAACAAAGAGCTCTTTGATGGCTGTAATAAGTTGTTGGAGTGTGGATGCTCTTTGGTTTGGGTACCTCTATGAAGGACTTAGACTGACCAGCAGTCTAGACTGTAGGTTAAAGATGAATGAATCTATTAACAATTGCAAAGACTGTCTTCAAAAACATGGCTTGGGCAGAAGAGAGACTATTAAACAAACAGCATCCTCATTAGGAATTTAGAATCAGCAAACAGGATTTCCGCCGTTCCCAGCATTTGGTATTCCGGCCACCATTCATGCATGGTAGGTGGCCGGCCCAAAAAGTAGTCCCTGCCCTTGGTGAACTCACAACATGACATTGGACCCACAGACACTTTGGACACGGATTTTCCTGGTAATTAATGCAGGAAGATGCTACATTTTTGCTTCAAAGTCTTGATCATATTGTATCTTTACTACAAACATTTCTGCTGTTTTGTCGATTCTGGATTTTTTTTTCTACATCATGTTTTTAGGGAGAGAGTGCCCTCAGCTTAAATTTTCAGGATATTTCCTTGGCTCAGCAATTTTACTTAAATTTACTTGTTTATTCAATTAGTACTTAAATACCCACTACAGGCTAAGCATGGACATAAGCCCTGGACAAATTGTGTCCTATGAACTAGACATGCTCTATGGCTTCCTGGAGCTCATACATAGTTCCCTGAGGGTGAGGGAGGGAGCAGTAACTAGGTGGACTGTTAGATGTGTATTTTATTGGAATTTCAGTGCTATCGGGGAAATAAATTACATGCAGTAAATTACATGCAACAAAAATGGGGATCCAATCATATCTGGAATTTCTCAATTCATAGAACTGACAAAAGGCACATGTACCAGGAGCATAGACTCTAAAGGCAAGAGAAGAACGAGTTGTAAATGGGGATATATCATAATGCAATCACTGGACACTTGCACAGGATAGCTGTAGAAAGCTATTCATCATGGCATTGTTTGTCATACTGGAAAACTGAAAAATGAGGCTTTGTCTCTAACAGTACAGGAATTATTCAATGAATTAATGTTTATGCTTACAATTCAAAATTATTCATTATTAAAAGTAAGACTGGAGATAGATGATAGTGTTGTCTGATGGCTCTGAACATAGATCCTGAAACCAAACTGCTTAGGTCCAAACTGAGGTTCAGCCACTTAGGAGCTGTATGACCTTGGGCGAGTCATACAACCTCTCCATGCTTTCATAATCTCATCTGTAAAATGAACATAATAATCTAAGATAGGGCTGTTCTGAAATTTACATGAGTTAATATAAGTAATCTAAAAAGTGTCTTTGAATATTGCCTGTTGTTATCGTTTACTGACTTAGAAAGCTGGCCATCACAAAGTCCAAAATGTAGGTTACCCAACTATAAAAATAGTATGTCTCACATATTTTTTTAATATTCTTAAATAAAAAGAACACAACATAATAGAGAATATTCATGGTGGTTCTATCTGGATGGTGACTATAATCTTTTTTTTCTGTATTGTATGTGTTGCATTTCTACAATTAGCCTATATGACCATAACCAGATTAATAAAGCAAGTTCCCTTTTACAAAAACACATTTTTCTATTTCCATATCAAAAATCTTCCAGTGAAGGGATTTCAAAGCACGTTGGTACAGAAATCTATGAATGCAGTGGCAGTTGCAAAATGTCACCTCTTTTGATGGCTATAGCTCCCCTCTCTCTTTCGTCTGCCATTAAAAAGCACTTTCCAGGGTGCCTGGGTAGCTCAATCAGTTAAGTGTCTGACTTGTGGCTCAGGTCATGATCTCGTGGTTGGTGAGTTACAGCCCGGCATCAGGCTCTGTGCTCACAGTGCAGAACCTGCTTGCGATTCTCTGTCTCCCTCTCTCTGCCCCTCCCCTGGTGTCTCTCAAAATAAACTTTTTTTTTTTTTTAAAGCACTTTCCAATGTGTTAAGCACTATGTCAAGCACTGGGGATACAGTGATAACTAACATAACTAACATGACATTTCCCCCTGTAAACAGCTTGCAATCCAGCTGAGATACACAGAAGTAATAGATATACAAAGTCCTTTGGGTGCCCCAACTGGTCCCATGAGTCTGCAGGTTCTCGTGGAGGATGTGACTCATCAGGTGAGCCCAGGGAAATAGGAAGGGACAAATGGAATGGTTTAGGTAGGGTGGGGCACAGTGTTCTAGGCAGGTGCAGCTGTGTGCAGACAGCATGGTGTGTGCAGAGCCACAAGGCATTAGATAAGCTGCAGCCTCAGGGAGGGAGGAAGTGAGCCTGAAGAGCTTGGAGAAGATGAAATTCTGGAAGGAATTCTCTGTCCTGGTAGGGAATTTGAACCAAATCCTAAAGACAGTGAATGGGGGGCTGCTGGAGAATAGGAAGGAAATATAATGGTGATCAGATGTGTGTTCATAGGAGTTATTTATTTTTTTTAATGATGCCAATTTTGGGAGGAAACTCAACATTCTTTCATTTCTTTTTTTTTTAATTTTTTTTAACGTTTATTTATTTTTGAGACAGAGAGAGACAGAGCATGAACGGGGGAGGGTCAGAGAGAGGGAGACACAGAATCTGAAACAGGCTCCAGGCTTCTGAGCTGTCAGCACAGAGCCTGACGCTGGGCTCGAACTCATGGACTGCGAGATCATGACCTGAGCCGAAGTTGGCCACTTAACCGACTGAGCCACCCAGGCGTCCCAACATTCTTTCATTTCTAGTGGCAAAAATTGTCTCCTTCATCTGAAACATGGGAGTGGCCAAGGTAGCCTACTTCTCTTTCCTGTGCCTGAACCACAGAGCAAACAGATTCCCACTGATGGAGTCCGTGTGCAAGCTGGAAGCTGGCCGAGTGTAGTTTGGCAGTGCACTTTGGAAGAACACGAATGCAGTTCACTTTGGCATGACTGATGAGATGTTCATACCTTGTTTACTTAGACTTGAAAACAGTGATTTGAAGAGCTCTCAGTGTAGTCATGATCTTCTCTTAGATTGAGATGGTGCTGTCTATACTGTGGTGCAGTTTCTAGCAAAACCCACTAAAGCTGCCTTATTTAAACAATTTAGAAAGTATTTAAGTAGCAACATGGCTTTCTTTCTAAGCAGTGCCTCAGGACAGATGCGTTTAAACTCACAGCAGAACTTGATTTGTGACTTCAAAACATCTTTTCAGAAGTCTCTATTTGCTGTTAATAAAGAGCCGTCACAAACTCATGGTGTTATTTTTCAAGTGGCTACAATACAGTTTTGACTTGCCCCATCAAACCCAGATAGGCAAACCTCCTCCACAGTATTTTCATGGATTTGGATGCTATATGAAGTGTGTCTACCTGATAGTATCACAGAAGGAAAAATAAGGTGGTTGAGAATAAATAAACCCGCGACCTCCCAGTACTACATGGATTGCACGAGAATCCTTTGGAAAATGCATCTCTTTCAAGAAACAGGATTCTTTGAGTTGAGGCACTGAGAATGGAGGTCACTCCACAGTTAATAGACAGACAGGTTCTGGGGCCAATGGAATTAAGCAAAATGAAGAGCAGAGGAGAAAGCCGACATGATGACCTATGAATTCAGTGAAATTAAGCATCTGAAAAGGCCTGTTAAATTTTGCCCATCCTCTCCAACCTGCATTGTAGTCTTTTCTTAATTGTTTTTTAAACTTTATTTTCTAGACAGAGAGAGACAGACCATGAGTGGGGGAGAGGCAGACAGAGAGGGAGACAAAGAATCCGAAGCATACTCCAGGCTCTGAGCTGTCAGCACAGAGCCCGACGTGGGGCTCCAACTCCTGAACTGCAAGACCATGACCTGAGCCGAAGTCGGATGATCAACCCAATGAGCCACCCAGGCGCCCCTGTAGTCTTTTCTTATAACACATCTACCTTGCTGTTTTATTTAATTTGTTTTTCAATTACTCAGCCTTCAAGTTTGCTGATCTCTTATAGAAAAATATTCTGATTCAATCAACTTAGCTTGGGGAAATGATTGTTAGATTTTGCATCTCAGGCTTCAGCTTTAGTAGATGGTTAACAAGTAATTATGTTAAACTTCTTGAAAAATTTTTCAGTTCAATATAAGAAACTAAATATGCACACCAAGTGACCATTTTTTAAAAAAAAAATGAAAAGAGGACAGTAACAACATTCTATTATCCTGTAAGTAATTAAATTATGGATTAAAGGAGTTTGCCTTAAATGTCAAACATTCTATTCAATTTTATCCCATTACATTGCTGGCTCGTCCTCATAAAACACACTCTATAAATCATGTTGTGCCATTTTGATACTTTTAGGATTCAAGAAATGGGACAGAACTAGTAAGTGTTGTTGCTTACATAACATGGGCCATGAAGCTCACTGATAACACTTCTGTTACAGTCTGTTCATGAGTCTCTGGAGTAATGAGAAATAGAGATTTTTAGAGCAAAAGGAATGTCTTCTGGAAGGCCTTCTTGTTCTTTCTTGTTTCCTGTTACCATTCAACATGACGAGGGCTTTAGAAATGAAGATGGAATTCTATTAAACAAACAAACTCATTAATAAACATTTAAGAACACTGCAACTTTGTCACTGCATTTCAGCTTTCTAGAATTTGTGATGAGTTGAACAAAACTTCACCTTGGACATCAAGGCTGACTGTGGCTGCTCTAGGGCAGACCAAAATGTTCAAGGTCAGAAGACTCTTGGAATCCATGAACTAAGAAGTCGTGGATCCTGTGGAAAACAAATACAGTATCCTGAAGAGAAAAGTCCATTCTCCTAATCATCCAAGAGCTCAAGTTTCTTCCTTAAAAGATTTGCTCACTGCCTTTTCCCTGAGACTCTCATATTTGATGTACTTGTTGCACTAATGAAAACACATTTTTCTTTAGCAGCAAAATTTATTTCATTACTCATCTTACAGCCTGAACTCAAAATCAGGGGATAATCTTGTGCCCACAACTGTAATTATGTTGAATTCTTAAAATGGTGTGTTAGGACGTGTTTTCAAGTGTGAAATTCATAGCACAGCTCTTAATAGGCACTTTGGTAATGACCAAAAAGATTTGCTAGTGAGAGGTCACAAAAATTAAATAAGCAGTTTCTAATAATTGCTTACACTGCATAAACAGAAGACTTGACTCTGGGATAGAGATAATATAGAACATGTAAAATTATATAGCTCATTTCGGGCACACTAACTGTTTTGAGCACGTCTCAGGTACCAAGCTTCCTGATAGGCTCCAGAATAACACATGGCCAATTTGGGGAAGAGTTTAAAGTGTAGTCTCCCAGGGGTGCCTGGGTGGCTCCATTGAATAAGTGTCTGGCATCGGCTCAGGTCATGATCTCATGGTTTATGGGTCGAGCCCCGCTGACAGCTCAGAGCCTGTAGACTGCTTTGGATTCTGTGTCTCTCCCCTGCTCTCTCTCAGAGATAAATAAATGAAAGTTTAAAAATTAAAAAAAAGTGTAGTCTCCTGAAGGTCAAGTAGAAATTCATCTGGAAGACTGAATAAGGTGAGGGAGGATGGGGAAAACCGGAACCTAGATGGAGGAGTTAGCAAGTGAACATGAGGGCTGGGCGAGATGCCAGCAGCTTATTGAGGCTGCAGTGAAGCAAGTCTGTGGCTGATCACTGGGAGCTGACTGTCTGTATAGAGAAACAGGAGCTAGTTGCTGAAGGGCCTAGGAAAGCCATGTCAAAGATTTTGGATGTTATCCAGAAACATAAGGGAGAGCCGCTGAAGGAATTTCTAAGCAGGCAGGTGACAAAGTTGATTAGAATCATCAAAGAGATGGAAAACCATTCAAGCCATTTTTTCCACAACTATGCCAAGTACTGAAAAAACAAATGGCGTAGTTGCAGCTGCATAAGAATGGGCCTTGTACAGAAAACATTTTTTTTTTCAAAAAAAAAAAGCCTTCATAGCCTATGCTGGACTTACCATATGTTTAAGAATATCGTTCTCTGTTTCAGAATCAATATTTACTCCTCTATTTAGCATTAGTATGCATGTCATGTGATGCCTGTTCAAGCCCATTGCTAGATCTTTCGTCTGCAGGGAGGAGAGAGGGGTCCTTCATTCAGTGACAAAACTGGGGTGTAGGCAGGACAATGGCCCTACAATGGCTGCCAGGCAGCACTCACTGGCCATGCGGGACCCATGTCTGTTACTGAAGCTAATACTGCTCTGTGTGAGTTAAGCATTATTTCTTCCAGTGCTGGAATGCATTGTTTTCCATGGGGACTTGGATACCAAGATGCAGCCATGTTCGATCTTCTATATAACAGGCAACATATGTCAATTGTTCAACAAGGATTATATGCTAAAATTCTTAGAAATTAGTTTGTAGGCAATAAAAATGGCATTATTCAATGCCGTTGAATGAAGTGAGATTACTACACAATGTGGCCAAGAACTCAAGCATCTGGGTCATAAACTAGCCAATGTTCTCCAGGTCTCACAGGAAATTTATGTACACATGATCTCTAAGCTCCAATGCAGAACCCTCCAAGGAACTAGGAGGAGCCATAGGTTCAACCCCTATGGCTTAAACAAGGTAGACTGAAAAGACCAAGGACCACAGCAAACTGAGGGGGCCACTGATGCAAACCTCAATCTTGGCCCACTAGCCACTGCAAAGGCTGCTATTCAGAGTCAGACCAGGAACCCAAAGATGATCAAAGGAACATTTTCTGCAATTCCTACTGCAGGTTTAGTCTAGGAAAACTTCGGGAGGCCTTCTGAGGCTGGAATCATCAGGAACATCCCTAAAGAAACAGCATCCTCCAAAGACAAGAGAGAAAACTAGGTTTCTTCAGGAAGGAAGTGGACCATCTCCACTCCGATGGAGGCAAACATCAGAAGGAAACAGAAGGAAACCAAAGAAAAAGAGGTAACTAGCTACTGCTCTGTAGTGCACTGTGAAAATCCACGTACACTGAGAGAAGCGTGGCAGTCTCTCTTCTTTCCTTGTCTGCTGGGGACAGTGAAACATTCTGTCCATTACTCCTACAGCTCAAGGACCAATACATTATCCTTCAGCATGTCTGCCAGGCTTCTTCCGGAGAGGAGTGAAATGCCTTGATCCTGATCCAACTCTGTTTACAAGATCAGATGTAAGTGTGTAGAGGTATGTGAGAGGGATTGAGGGGTTTCTTATGTCCACTAGAACCCTCCATATTGCAGTGAAGTCACACTTCTTTATCTCTAAGACTCATCTTTACACCCATAACAACAGTGGTTTGAGGACAAGTCTCACATTTGACGTGTACCTTTCATGTTGCTGTTTTTTAAAGCGCTTATTAAATCAATAGTGCATCACAAGCACTGGGATCCTAGAATTGTGGAAATAGCATAACACTGGAGAGTACAGGAAGCAAGCCCAGTTTCTCACTCTCAAAAGACCCGAGTTAGCATTTGAAATCCTTGGCTTATAACTTTGTTCTTTCCAACCAAGTCTTATTAAAGAAATGGTTTTAAAGGGAAGTAGTGTGTCAGCTTGTCTATTGTTGACTGCACAGCACTCCTTATTCCCTGGGGAGAAGCCTGGGACCCCCACTTCCCAGGATCCCTTGCCAGCGACAGGCCCACAGGAGCTTTGCCCATGGGAGTCACTTGCAGGAAATCTGGAGACAAGAGGAGCAATCGTCAGCCTCCAGCCCCAGGCAGGAAAACACCACAAGACCCCTAGAGAAGATTTTGCTGGGGGCTTTGTAGGGGATTTTGCTGGGGCTTTGAGTTACCTGGGAGTTGAAGGTGATGAAGATCATTAGCATGAGCTTCTGGGTTTCCGGGACTTCCTGAGTTCTAAAACCAGCTGCATCCCCCACCCCAGCCAATCTTTGCTTCTGGCCCATCCAACAGTTTTCCTTAGTATTTAATTCCTTGATTTACATTCTTTTTTGCTCTAAATACTTACCTGGACTGAAAACAAATGACAATCACATTCCTCTTTTTACTAGGTAATACTCCTCTGCCTTCAGTTAACTTTTTTTTTTTTTTTTTTAAACAGCTAAGGGGTAGTCTTTTTAGAGGCTGTTTGTATGTTACAGAAGATATCACAGGAAGACTGAGGACTATTCTTCGGACTTACTTAGTTCCTTTATCTCATGCCATTCCTTTTATTGATACTTCATGTTCCTGTCTGTAGATATTCTCCACTAACCCACATGGATGCATAACAATTATAGCAGTAGAAATTAACATCTCTCAAGTTCTTATCCCTTTTTCATACACAATTAATATACATTATCTCACTTGACCTTCATAGTAATGCCATCACTTGACTGGAATGGCATTATGTTTTCCTATTTTATAGGTCGAAAATTGAGACCCAGAGAGGTTAAGTGATTTATTCAAGGTCACACAGAAAATCAGGGAATGTGCTAGGATTAGAATTCAAGATTTTTGACCACTACTATTCCAGGGCGGCTGACAGAATTCTATTATTTCATCAAGTTAAGATGGCAGCTCTCTGCATGGAACTTTCCTGATCTGGGATAGTTTAAGCTCCATGGACTCTTTTGTGTGGATAGATTCCAAGTCTTTGTCAATGCTTTGAAAATCATTTTTCAAATTAATATAACAAGCTCAGTGGGTAACTGCAAGACCACTGGAGGGCAACTCTATGATTACTATTTGGCATCTAATATATGTGGTACATTGGCAAAGTGTAATGATAATAGGAGTGACAATATATCATTATCTCTGACAACCTTGCAGTGGCCAGCACCAATCAGTCAGCGGTCTAATATCTACTGAATGAGTTTTCATATTGGACAAACTCCCAAGATTCTAACTGGACTATCTGACAGTGTCACTTAAAGGATAACAGACTGGGAATGGAGGGACATAACTTCTTGCTTACTCAAAGATAAGCTTTTTGAGTATAAGGAATGAAGAAAAGACCAAGGAATGAAGATAAAGGAATTAGGCGATGTTGAGAGTAATAGACCACTGGCTATACTGAATATATGGACAAACGAAGAATTTGGATAGCTCTTGGGATTTTTTTAAGTCATGTGAATAAATGTAGCTAAGACTTTCCTAAGAGAAATGTACATTTTTTAACCCCAGAAAAAGCATTGGTTTCTATTAATAAATTCAACATTTCCATCTATTTTAAATAGAAAACATAAGGAAAAATACACAAGCTGTAATATGTCAGCAAGGCAAATAGAATAGTTGCAGCCAGCCCTGAAAGCAAAGATAAGATGTTGAAAATCTGTACGAACTTAGTGTTGATCAAAGACACGGATGGATGTGCATGTACTCATGTGCATGTGATGCCTAAATGAATGAAGGTTTTAATGGCTTTATTTCTTACATTAAAGGGAGAAGATATTTGTAAATGACATATTGGATACAAGGTTAGTATCCAAATTGATAAAGAACTTATCAAACTCAACACCCCAAAACCCAAATAATAACGTGAAGAAATGGGAAGACATGAATAGACGCCTTTCCAAAGAAAACATCCAGATGGCAAACAGACATAGGAAAAGAGGCTCAACATCATTCATCATCAGGGAAATATAAATCAAAACCACAATTAGATACCACCTCACACCTGTCAGAATAGCTAAAATTAACTCAGGAAAAAACAGATGTTGATGAGGATGTGGAGAAAGAACACTTTTGCACTGTTGGTGGGAATGCAAACTGGTACAGCCATTCTGGAAAACAGTGTGGAGTTTTCTCCCCCTTCCCAAATTAAAACTAGAACTACCCTACAACCCAGCAATTGCACTACTAGGAATTTATACAAATTATACAAAAAGGCTGATTCGAAGGAGCACATGCTCCCCAATGTTTATAGCAGCACTATCAACAAAAGGCAAAGTATGGACACAGCCCAAAGGTCCATCGGCTGATGAATGGATAAAGAAGATGTGGAATATATATACAATGGAATACTACTTAGCAATGTAGAACAATGAAATCTTACCATTTGCAACAATGTGGATGGAACTAGAGTGTACTATGCTAAGTGAAATAAGTCAGTGAGAAAAAGATATCATATGATTTCACTCATATGTGGAATTTGAGAAACACAACCAATGAACACAGGGGAAGGGAAGGAAAAATTAGATAAAAACAGAGAGGCGAGCAAACCATAAGAGGCTCTTAAATACAGAGAAAAAACTGAGGGTTGCTGGAGGGGAGGACTGGTGGGAGGGTGGGTTAAATAGGTGATAGGCACCTTTGAGATGAACAGTGGGTATCATATGTAAGAAATGAATCACTGGGTTCTACTCCTGAAGCCAAGACTACATTGCATGTTAACTAACTTGAATCTAAATAAAGAAAAATTCGTAACTTTTGAAGTTTTATTTGCAAAGCAAATTCTTTTTATAAGTAGACTTGCATACAATTGCAATGCCAAAGTCAACTTAAGAACAGAACACGTGACCTATTAAGTTTAGACCCACTAAGCACTTAAGAAGCACCGACTGTGTGTTACCCACTAGCCCAGGTGGTATTACTATTGAGGTGGCAAGTGCTCTGGGGTCAAAAGGACCAAATTCAAACTCCAGCTTTGCTACTCACTGGTTGTAGAACAATAATGTATTTGGGTGATTTCTTGTAAAATTTCACAACTATGAACCTCATATATTTTTTCAAGTTTAATTATTTATTTTTGAGAGAGACAGAGACAGCACAAGTGGAGAATGGACAGAGAGAGAGAGAACCCCAAGCAACCTCCACGCTGTCAGCTTGGAGCCCAACATGGGGCTTGAACTCATGAAACTCTGAGATCATGACCTGAGCAGAAACCAAGAGTCGGAGGCTTAGCCGACTGAACCACCCAGGTGCCCCCTCATATTTTGTTTTGAAGAGTGTTTCAAGTGGAATAGGTACTTTATTTATTTAGCATAGTGCCTGGCTCATAGTTGGCCATAACTATTCATTCCTTTCAGTGTCCATTAATGTCATGATAATTCCAGAACTCTGCCAAGGAGTATAAATCCAGCCCCTGTCCTACTCTACCTTCCCCAATCATCTGGTCTGTGGTGTCTACATAGATATAATCAGCAAGAAGAGGCAGGACTTCTCATATTTAGGAAACAGACTTTCCTTTACGATCATGTAAAAGTCCCCTCTGGTTCTTCAGTGCTCTTGTCAAACTTTAGTCTCTGTAAGGGGATATCATGTAAAAAAAAAAAAGAGAGAGAGAGAGAGAGAGAGAGCGAGCTTTGTCTTCATAACACATTTCCCTGGAGATATTTTCTGGGCAGGCAGGGAAAAGGGTTTAACAACCAGAACATCAGGATTATCATGCATGAGATATATAACTAGATGTGAAGCCTTGCAATTTCCAGATGGAGTACTACGGAAAAGGCCACCAGGTGGCCAGAGACCCTGACTTGAGGTCACCTGCCCCTTGCGGCTACTACCTGACAGCAGTGACTCCAGGGCAATGGTTCCCTCCACTCCAAGCATGGGCGACAGGGTGAAAAAGGGTAGGCTGTTACTGCTTTGCCGTTTATTTGGTTTTGCTCTAAGAGGGAAGCAACTCTTTAAAGGTAGCAAACACGTGCATAAATTCACTAGAGGTCATCTCCCTTGACAGTAATAAAACTCTCAGTAATTTTTAAGCACAGATGCCATATTGTACTGTGTAGTCATTAGTTGTTTACACAGATGTTTCTATCAGTCTAGTGTATCTTTACTGCCCCATGCCTTGAGTTTCGACAAATGCTTGCTATGATTTAATGCAATATAACAATAATGATGATCATAACAATAAACAGAGCCCTTGACTTGTCCTCTCTGGGACACCCCACATTCTACGGTCTTGAGTATTCCTGATGGCTAAAGGGTAAAAATGTTCTTGAATGAAGAAAATGGAAAGATCACTGTTTTTTCTTTTTTAAAGAAAAAGAACCAAGTGAAAAAGAGAGGCGTGTTCATTTGGCAGCAAAGGAAGACATTCTCCTTAAAAAGCAACTCTCTGCCAAGTTTTTAGCTTCTGTTTGTTGTTGCTTAAAAGGTAAACACAATTAAGAAAGAAAATACCGAGTCTTTAAAAACACAGCTGAGTATTTATGTTTTCCCTCAGAGACTTCTGGGCTTATTTCTGAGGATCTTTCTTTGCTACTGAATGTCATAATAGTTAAACGCCACCAAAATAACTCTGCTGCACCGTTCTGCCTTGGGAAGAAGAGAACGGGCTCGTTATTAACGTCCATCCCTTTCAGATCGTGTTGTAATTCCTTAAAGTCTGAACACCAACATTATAATTTCCTCTTCCATTGCTGAGCGCACATACTTTTGTTCTGAAAATTCTATGTTATCAAGTCTTAAGGTACAGCTATCTGATCCCATCTTAATTGCATTACCCGAGATAAGCCACTATACTGATAATAGGGCCCCCACATGAGTTAATAAACCATCTGGGCTTGCTAACTCCTGAACTATCTGAATTTGTTTTGCCACAGAGGCAATTCTAGCCCTTGCTTGTATGTTAATAAGAATTCCCCTAAAAATCTCTTGGTCTATCACAAGTCTGCTAATTCATTCGATTCCTTTTTGTTGTTGTTTTTGTGTTTGTTTTCCCAATTTTATACCATGTGGAACCATAGCTACAGCAAGTTTCAACAAGGAAATTTCCGAGTCAAAACTCCCTGTATGTGACAACTTATTCCAAGCTCTGGACAATATGGAAAGGGAAAGCAACAGAGAGTTAGTGCAAAGCATCTAACTCTGCTGTGAACACCACTCAGGCATCTTCTTAAACCAATTCTCTGGCTTGCCACCATGGGCTAGTCCCTGCCATAGATAAAAAAAAAAAGTCTCTCCAGAGATCACTGCTGCTCAGATAATTGCCCATCACAGACCATCCCTTTAAGACTGGAAACCCCTTTGGGAACTTCCTGGGAGGCTGTCTGGAGAGGTAGTTCCCAGCTCTGAATAGCCCATATTTTTAAGCATGATGATGATTCCTTAGAAACCAAAGTACGGATGTATTATTCCTATTCTAGCATATTGGGAGGCAGGAAGGGTCACAGTCCTTCCCAGGCAGCTGATTTCCATGGCTAAGCAAATACCACTTAAAGACTGTGTTTCCAAGTGCAAATGTGGGTGGGCATGTGGGGGAGGTGTCTTGTTCACACATGACACACCCACAGACAAGCAAGCACAACACAACACACTTATGCTGTCCAATGCCAGATTCAACAGTCTCTGCATTGGTCTCCCTGCCTCTACACTTTTCTTCACATTGTTCTACCTTTTAGTCTGCACTTTGCCCATGCACACTTTGCAAATGCTTCCCCAGACTGAAGCATTTGATGATTTTGTGGTGTGTAGGATGAAGTTCAAAGCCCGTCACTTATAGACCTTCTCAATATGGTGCTGACTGTAATTAACAAAATGATGTCCGCTGCCTGCCTCCCCGCCGCCCGCCCTCCCTCCCCCCCCCCCCCAGATGTCTAGGTCCTGTTCCCTGAACCTGGGAAAATATCTTATGTGACGAAAAGTACTTTGCAGATGTGACTGAGTTAATTTAGACATGAGGAGATAATCTTGGATTTTTTCAATGGACACAACTTAACCACCGGGACCTTATAAGAGGAAGGTGGAAGGGTTCGAGTCAAAGATGTGATGACAGAGGCAGAGAGTAGAGTAATGTGCCCTGAAGATGGAGGAAGGGGCCATGAGCCAACACACTCAGGTGGCCTCTAGAAGCTGGGAAAGCCAAGGAAACAGACTTTTCCTCAGAGCCTACCAAAGGAACACAGTTCTGCTTACAACGTGATTTCAGCCATAAGACTCACTGTGCACTTCTGACATACACAACTGTTAGGTAACGTATTTGTGTTCTCTGAAGCCACTAAGTCTGTGGTCATTTGTTACAGTAGCAATAGGCAACAAGAGCATTCATGTTGTACCTCCTCCCTCCATATCTTCCTGAATCCTTGGTCAAAGCCACATTTCATCAGCCAGAATGTTTTACGGTCTGACTGCAGATTCTATTCATCCTCCAAGAACACCTTCCATTCCACCTTTTCTATGACCAAGGGATCCCCACTTTCTCTGGATATCCCTAGTATTGTTCTGAAACCACCTCTGATGTCCTCTTTCTCATAGGTAGTATCATAACACTTCTGCTACTACTTTGAACTAATGCTTAACTTGCTGTGACTCTATGTTTGTCCTCCTCCCCAACTGAATTTTATTTAAGTACTCTGATGATGGGGCTAATGTCATACCATTTTCTTGTTTTACCCACAGTTCCTAGTGTGGGATCATGCACAAAGAAAGCACTAAGATATTTAAACTGGGACATATTAAATAAATTATCACAAAATGTGTAAATGGTCCTTAGCAGCAACTTCATAGAATTAAACCTGGCAGTGGCTCTCTAGATTTCTGAAGTGGCATCATAGAATGAGTCTATAGCGTTGTGATCACTGGTCAGTAAGGAAAAATAAAGAAAGAGGTAAGAGTATTATATAGATAAAAAGAAGAAAATGGTAGTAAAAATGACAAGGTACTAAAATCCCCCCAAACTATTTCCCAAATAACCTGACATGTTCCAGTGCAAGTGTAACACAATAAAAACAGAGTTAGGCTTTAAATTTTAGGGCTTTTAAGGAGGCATTCATATGGCCCGTGTCTTCTGAACTCCATTCAGTGCCAGATGCAGAAGACATTTCTTCATAAGGACAGAGAGGAGAGTATAACAGACTTTCCAATTAATTTTTCCAGCCAGGAACTTCTCCAATGATAAGCTGAAATCTACAAGCAATAGCATTTCCTAAAAGATTGCATTAAAAAAAATGACACTATCTGTTTGTACCTGCATATCAGCAGTGAGTCCACATTCTGGAGACAAATGGCCTCCGTTGAAATCCTAACTCCATCTCTTAGTGGTTGGGTAAACTTTCAAGACCTTTCTGGCCTCAGTTTCTCATCTCTGCAATGGGAATAATATGAATACTTCCTCATTTGGCTGTGGTGAGGATTAAATGAGATAAGGCACGGGAGGCAATCAGTAGAGTGGCCCATATGTAGTGGGTCTTCAGCCAAGAGGACTTGTGATTATTGTTCTACCTGGAAACCTGCTTGGGTCACTTCTATAATCTTCTGGGACACAAACCAACTGAGTGTGTTTGGAGATGAATGGAGGAGGAATGGCTATTGCACAGGAGGAATGGCATAGAGAAGAGTTAACCACCAGGATTAAGGACTGTGTTTGAGCAGTAGACCTCAAGGCAAGGTCAGGTCTATGCAGTGTTTTCACATCCAAAGACCACATCTTTGTTACTAGCACAATATATGTTGGCAGTGCTTGTGAACACAGAACTAGGGAGGAGAAAACACTCAGCATTTCCAGAAACTGGAGGGAAGCCCAGCACCTTCCATGTTGCATGGCTCCAACGTAATTATGATCACAGTATAAAGTATGCATCATTTCCCCTCATTTTACAGACACAGGAATGTGCCTCAGTGAAAGAAGCCAGATACTTGATAATGCATATAATTTGATTTCATGTGTAAATAAAGTTTACCAAGAGTACAACACATAGTTTTAGTGTTAGAACTAAGTCAAGAAAGTGGTTACTCTGGAGAGGACAAAGGAGGAGCCACTGGAGAGGCCTCCAAACCCCCTTGGGGGATTCCAACGGGCTGGCAACAATGGTCCACATTTTGGTTTAGGTGGTGGTTACACAGAATTCTTTCGCTGATAATTCACTGAGCTATATATAAATATTTCATGCATTTTTAAGTGTACTATATTTCAACCAAAATGCTTATGAAAATGAGGCTCTGAAGAGTTAAATAAGTTGTTCAAGTTCGCATGGAAGACCTGGGGAAGAGTATGGATTCAGATTGTCGTTTCTCAGATTAGACACCAAAATCTATAGTCTTCCCCAAGCTCTGCTGCCTTCAAAGAGGATGAATAAAAAATGAGTCTTCTCCATCGATAGTAGGCTACTCTTCAGTCAAGAAACCTCTCTCTCGGGTCAGAAAGAAATGTTTTAAAGCAAGATTCTTTTGTTGTTTTTTTAACTAAGGAAGGCAAATCAAGATCCTATCATCTTTGTATATATTTTTCCTTGAAAAGTGGGCTGTCTCTGGTAATGTTTTCTTTGGGTTAGAGAGGTTTCTAATCTTTACATCTGATGCATCAGCCGCAGCAAAAGCCTCTAGTTCAGAACTTCTGATTTGGCCTCTAGTAAATTTCTTTTGCTTGGAGAGTCCAAGGACCCGAGTCAGTAAAATAAAGTAAACAGATAATTAAAGCTGAATAGACAGTCCAGATACACACAGTTAAGTAATTTTTGACAAAGTCATATAAATCATTCAAAGAGGAAAGAATATCTTCTCAAGCCAAACAAGTGGATATTTGTGTAGAAAAAAAAGACACTTCAAATCCCTTCTTACGGCATACACAAACATTAATTCAGGATGGATCAGAGTTTTATTAAACCTAAAAGCTATAAAAAACAAAAAGAAAATATTCGATGGGGTAGGCAGAGAATTCTTAGATTGGTTCAACATAGCACTCATCTTAAAATGAGAAATGTGATCAATTTGACTTAATTAAAATTAAATTCTGCTTTCAAAATTAAATTCTGTCTTTCAACAGTAATAAGAAAATGAAAAGGGAAAACATTTTTGCCACATGTGTATCTGACAAAGGACTTAAACCCAGAATATATTTTTAAAAGTCCCACACATTAATCAAAAGATGAATGGTCTAATATTTCTTTTTTTAAAAAAAAAATTTTTAATGTTTATTTTTGAGAGAGAGAGAGAGTGTGAACAGGGGAGGGTCAGAGAAAGAGGGAGACACAGAATCCGAAACAGGCTCCAGGATCCGAGCTGGCAGCACAGAGCCTGACGCAGGACTCAAACTCACAAACCATGAGATCATGACCTGAGCTGAAGCTGGACGCCTAACCAACTGAGCCACCCAGGTGCCCCAACAGTCTAATATTTCTAATGGGCAAAGTATCCAACAGATATTTTATAAACAATAATGGATGGTTCAGTAAGCACATAAGAATATGTTCAACAGGGACACCTTGGTGGCTCAGTCATTTAGGCATCTGACTCTTGATATCAGCTCAGGTCACAATCTCATGTTTTGTGAGTTTGAGTACTGCATTGGGCTCCATGCTGACAGTGTGGAGCCTTCTTGGGATTCTCTCTCTTTCTCTCTGCCCCTCCCCTACTCGTGTATGTGCTCATGTGCTCTCTCTGTCTGCCTCTCTCTCTCTCTGTCTCAAAATAAATAAATAAACTTAAAAAGAAAAAGATTATGTTCCACAATCATTGGTCATCAGAGTAATTAAATTCACAGTGAGATGTCCCTGTACCCTCACAAGAACAGCTAAAAGATAGTTAGGTAACATCAATTGTTGGCAAGGATAGGAAACAGCTGGATAAATAATAAATAAATAAATAAATAAATAAATAAATAAATAAATAAATTCTGTAGTGCTTTGTTGGCATATCAGTGAATACAAATCAGTTTGATGCAGAGATTTCTCAAAGGGTCATGTTTCTGTTCACTTAGAGCTGTCATGCACAAGTAGTACATCCCTCCTGGGTATTTGTCATCAGTTTTAGTCTTATTATTTATCCCATTATGGTTTTATATATCTTTTTCACTGTTTTTTTTTTTTTCTATCTCTCCTACTAGATCGTGAACCCTAAGAGGGCAGAGTGCGTACCTAGTACCAGAAACAGAAAATAAGCTCAAAGAAGAGGTTTTGAATGAATGATGTTTAAATTAATGAAGGAATCAATGGAGAAGAAACAGAATGACAAGAATTTAAAGATTATGAGGCATTTTGGTAAAGGGCAGAAGCACATTTCTAAAGTCAAGGCAACAGTCTTGCTGAGGGCTGCCTGCTTCCTTGTGGGTCTTCGTTATGGTCTATCTACCTACGTGACTAGTCTGGACAGCAAGTATTTACTGAGAAGTTACTACATTCAAGGCCCTGTACATGGGTAGGAATAATCTGGATGAGGAGCTCATAGACCGATATCCAGTTATATCCTGAACTAAAGTGAATGACTGTAAGTAACTGCCAGTTTGGATTTGAGACATAGCTATGATTCCTATCCTTTGCTCGTTTTCATAAATCACAACTTGGATTTAAATAATGATATGGCACTCAAGCACAGGGGCTTAAATAAATCATCCTTTGCATTCCAAAGAGTCTGCTCAGGTGTGTAGCTGTGTTTTAGTAAATCACAAGATTTTCACATTCAAGTCTTTTCTGACTCTTTTATTATATGAGGCAATAGAAATTTGTATTAATCTTTATTTCTCTGCCTAATTTTAATTCTCTGTGTATAAGGAGCACCACATTGAGGTTGTTTTCAGTGTGGTAAAATAGCATCTGACACAAACTCTTTGTACGTATACCTCATTGTTGCTGATCTTACTAGTGTGTAATTCTTTAACTCACTCATAACCTGCCCCCAACCTAACACCCAGCTTCTTCAAGGATAGCTAGTGTCATGCCCTCAAGTTATTCTTTATTTTTTGAACTTCACAGTGGAAGTGGCTAATGGGCATTTTCCTTTACTGCAGCTAACATCCCCATCAGTGCATTAGTCAGAAGGCCAAAGAGCGTATCATTTGCAAGAGCAGCACTGAGCATATTTGTGACATTTTAAATTGAGTAAACATCGGACTTTGATTTTACAACTTCAATTTTGAAAGGGGCCCCCGCTAATAAATAATGTGATAAATTTCAATTAGGAATGTTGCATTTCATCACTTTTTTAAAAGTGATTTTGAATAGAGACTCAGGGATTGCAATATAGTTGGAAAGAGTTCAAAGTAAAAAATAATCAAGGAGTTATCCATGGCAGAGAATTTTTACAAAAAAGCTGTATTTTTACAAAAACATACATGAGAAATGAAATGTAAATCCATGTCCAAGTTTAGAAGACTCAATCTTAATATCTATGTTGGATAAAAGAAATTTTTGTAATTGTGAACTCAGGACTGAATCGTAACGCAAAAAAAAAAAAACACAACAAAACAAAACAACAACAACAAAACAAAGAAAGAAAAGAAAAAAATAAAGAAATAAAGCAGCTTCCCCTTGTGCAATTTTTCTGGAACTCTAGTGAGGAAATGCTGCCTTTTCTTTTAAAACTGTGGTTTTCTCACAAAATTTTGCTCTAATCCTATTCAACTCCATCAAATGTGGGACATTTTAATTCTGCATAATTCTAGTTTCTTAGAGACGAATGTGAAGCACCAGTTCCTTGGGGACAGTCAGTGCTGAGACAGGTCAGAGAACAGAGGGATCCCTGTGGGCAAGTGAGGAGGGAGTGTTGGAAAGGTTTTGTAAAAGAGAGAAACCTTGACTAGGATTAGAGGGGCTGAATTGGATAGTAAGACCTAACTCAAAAAAAGCTTTTTATTTAAAAAAATATACATCTAAGTAGAAACCCATGGGTAGAATGAGAAGATAGTGTCAGACACATTATCTGGCCCAAATAAACTCTGTTTTCCTTGTAAATGTACACTATAATTGCACAAAATACCATGGGTGATCATGTGCTTTATACAAGCATGCAAAGGACTTGCATGTGTCTTAGCATTTCTCAAAGTCTGTTCCATGGAACCTGCAGGTGTTAACAGATAAACTCTAGACAAAGAGGTTCTGTGGTCAAAATATTTGGGAAACTCCCAAGGTTCAACCATTCTTTTTCAGCCTCAAATACTTCTCAGCATCATTAGGATGCAAATGTGCACTGAGAATCTATAATGGGGAATATATTTAGGATTTTCAAATTTATTTTATCATAAAACTTCTCTTGGAATATTTCAAGTGTCTTGTAGTTTCTATGCTCTATTTCTTAGAATAGTGCTTGATACATAGTGAAGAAATAACACTACTATCATTACCATTCCAAGGTCATATGACTAGTGATGGTAAAGCTTAGATTTGAAGCCAGGTTTGGGTGTCTACGCTATACAGTAAAATCAATATCCATGTGGACAATGACAAAATTGGTGAATCAAGTCAAGAGGTATGCTGAGCAATGGAAACAGCATGAGCTTCAGCATCAAACAGAGCTGTGTCTAATGCCAGTAAAACGGATCATTTACTGTACAATGTGTGTCCGTTAGCTCACCTGTCCAAACCTCCATTTCTTCACAGACTATAGAAGGATGTTTGCACCTGTATGGCAGGGCTATTATCAACATGTGAGCTGATCTGTATCAAATGTTCCTATCACAATGACCCTGGCAAAATGGTAATAGTCACTAATGAAATTGAATCATGCACGTTAAAGTCATATTGAAGAAGAGGTTGGGTAAAAACGAGCATCCTGAATGCAAATAGTGAACATTCTTTACTATATCAAAGCTGCATCAGGATCCCTTTAAGAAAAAGGCAAATCAAGTCTATGATGGCCCACGGTCACTCCTTCTAGATCCATGTGCTTGCTTGTTATCATTCAAGGCATTCCAAAGAGAGTTGGGATGGCCTGTCAGCCGTGTTTTGCAGGAAACCTCCATAATCTTGTAAACCTGGTCTGGTCCCCTCTTTCCTTCCCTGCTCTTCTCTCTCTGTAGTGATTTCTTTCTCCCATTTGAGTTCACATTATTGTCCTGAACAGCATTTGCTCATCATCTTAAATTCTGACTATGTTCCCTGCAGTAAATTACAAAAGGCTGGATCTAAGAAGAAAATGGGGGTGGGGGGTGAGGCTAAAGGGACTGCTTCTCAGCAGCCAAGCTGGCCTGCGTGGCAAATGACTGGCATATAATACACCATCTAGAAAGAAGCTTAGCACTTGGGGAACATCCTCATCTGCATCCTCATCATCACCAGCCTTGCTGAGTGGTCTTGGCAAAAGACAACATGTGAGGAACGGCTTATTGCCTACAGAGAGATCTTGCGTTTTCCACAATATGGCGCTTAGAACTAAGAAAATAAAAATCGAAACTGAAAATAGAAATTTTCTTTCTGTAACTCATTTGGCAAAACAACCAGACCTAAGCAGATATAAAGTTATTTAGAGTTTTCATCCCACTTCATGGTATATACACTTGCTGTTGTGTTTGATTACGGCATGCTGTCTCAGACCCGACCCAAGGTGTTCTGTAACACATGGCATCTCTACTGTAACACTTTTCTAAAATCTCAAAAACCCTGAATTACAAAATGTACCTAGCTCCAAAGGAGTGTGGTTCTGTATAATCAAAACATCAGAACTTTGTGTACTGAAGAGTATGTTTCTTTCCCCTCTCCACTGATTAATCTCTCCACAACTCCCACCACCTCGAGCTGACCCCTTCCCCTTCTGCTACTTCTATCTTTGGCAGCATGCTCAAATAGTTGAAGGTCATCATCAAATGTGTTTTTGGTCTCCCCTTTTTGTGCCTTTCTTTTATTCATTTGGTGATTCTTATTTTTGGCTTTTTAGGTACTGAGGCTCTCTACCCCTAGGACCAGACTCTATTACCCCACCCAAATGTGCGTGGAATAATGGTATGAAAAATGGTCCCAAAACTCCTGTTGCGGAGGAAGCTGTCTTGTGGGGGGGGGGGGGGGAAATATTTTCTTGCGAGGAGTTCAAGTAAGTAAATTAGGATGTTAAGCTGTGCTACATGAGAAAATGAGAGCAGTTTGTGTTTTGGTTCTTGAGAGTCCTGGAGAGAAGAGCAGGTGAGAGAGGGGATTGAATTGAAGAAAAGAACCATTTAGTAAGTGGATTGTACTGGGGATAATTAACAGTGAAACAGCCGTCAGCTAAAATAACATTGAAGCTTAGAGATGTCTAAAATGTGATATTAGGTTGTTCATCTGATGTATCATGTGACTACTAAAATTTCTGTGAAGTTTATCCCAGGGGTGTTTTATGGAAGAGGAGTTTGGGTATGTGTGTGTGTCTGTATGTGTGCATAGAAATCAAGGAAGGGCCTGGTTTTCCTGTGTGTTGGTGTGAGAATGGGGACATTATGGACTGAAGTAGGAGCCCAAAGACAAAGGTATCAAAGCATTAGTAGAATCTCTGTACATAGAAAAAATTAACTCAAAATGGACTAAGATGTAAACATAAGAGCTAACACTATAAAACTCTTAGAAGAAAACGTAACTTTCACACAGGCGACAAAAGTAAAAACTAAATTGGACTTCATCAAAATTAAAAATGTTTTGCACCAAAGAACACCATTAAGACAATATAAAGACACCCACAGAATGAGAGAAAAGTTTTCAAATCATACATCTGATTAAGAATTTGTATCCACAATATATAAAGAACTCTTGCATCTCAATAATAAAATGGAAACCCAATTAAAAATGTTAACAGGATTTGAACAGACATTTCTCCAAGGAAGATAGACAAATGGCAAATAAAGTACATGAAAAGACACTCAACATTATTAGTCTCTAGGGAAATACAATCAAAAGTGCAATAAGATACAATTTCACACCCGCTAGGAGGTTATAACCAAGAAAGGAGACAATAACAATTGATGGCAAGTATGTGAAGAAACTAACATCCTCCTACGTTATTGGTAGGAATGTAAATTAGCGTAGCCGCTTTGGAGGCAGGTTCTGAAAGTGTTCAACAGAATCACCGTAGGTCTCGGCAAATCCTTTCCTAGGTATATGCCCAAGAGAACTGAAAACGTATGTTCATGCAAAAACTTGCATGTGCATGTTGGTATCAGCATTATTCATTATAAAGAATGGAAACAATCCAAATGCCCATCAATTGATGTGGAGTACCATACAATGGAATATAATTCAGCCATGAGAAGGAATGAGATTTTGACACAGGCTGTAACATAAATGAATCTTGGCAATGTTTTGGTAAAGTGCAAGAAGCCAGACACATAAGGCCGCATCTATGATTCCATGTGTATGAAATATTCAGAATAGGCAAATTTATAGAGACAGAACATAGATTAGGGTTTTAAGTGTAAATGGAGACTGACTTCTCACTGGTACTGGGTTTCTTTTGGGGATAATGAAAATATTCTGGAATTAGTGAGTGGATGCACAACTCTGTGAATATACTGAAATCCACTATATTGTACAATTTTAAAACTTTATGGTATATGAATCCTCTCTCAACAGAGCTGTTATTTAAAAACAGTGTCAGTGGATGATGGGCTTTGAGAAGGGCACTTGTTGGGATGAGCACTGGGTGTTGTATATAAGTGATGAATCATGGCAATCTACTCCCAAAGCCAAGAGCACGCTGTAAACACTGCGTGTTAGCTAACTTGACAATAAAGTATACTTAAAAAATGAAAAATAAATAAAACTATTACAAGAAAAAATAAAAAATAAAAAGAGCATCAGTGCTCCAGGAATTTTTTAGGTTCCTGAAGAGATCTTTGAACTTGAATCAGTACAAAATTTTTCCCCTATATCTCAAGGGGCAAAGAGATACTGGATGGAATTCAGCTTATATTTGTAAGGTTTTATCTAGTAAACATCACTCAGCTGGATGTCCAGTGTGACCTATCATTATTATTGTTTTCTATGAAAACTCTGACCCCTAAAAGATTGGAAGCATGGAGTGAGGTTACACATGATTTCTGCCTTCTCACATCCTGATATGGAATCTACTCCCTGCATAAGATATAAACATACTCTAAATACCTCACCATTCATATATGATATTGGCATAATGCACCGGGTTTTTAAAGCACCTTGGCCTTTATGCTTTCAATAATAATAATTACTCCCAATGTAAAGATACAACAACCAGGGCCTAAATAAGATTTTAAGTGACATAGATAGGAAACAACCCCAGAATTGGAGTGTGCTACATTGACAGTCGAGCTTCCCTTACACACCTTACTGTGTATAATCCACTTCTCAACACAAAGGACTGAGGGATCACATCAATGAAAGCTTGTTGGTGGTCGGGGGGGGCAGGTTATATTAGCAGGAGCCTCTTTTACTTAGTCTTCTTAGCATGCTGACAAGGCCACTGCTTACTCTGCTTCCTTTAGCTGGGTTAGTCCAAGTACAAGGAGGTCTCATTCATTTGTGAATGCATTTAATTTCTAGGGAAAGCAACTCATGCAAGGGTGCTCATTCTTAGCAGTTTGCCTTGGGAAAGTCAACCTCACCTTTCCATGTCTGACTTTTCTCCTCTGTACAAATGTACAGGTAAGAGTCTCTATTAAATGAGACAATGCACCAGTACACCAGGATCTAATGAGTGCTTTGTAAATAAGTTACTATCAACAAAGATTCCTCACCTGAGAATGAAGGACCTCGGAGCTACTGCTGAACAGCAGGCCTCTCTCTGAAGGACCTCTTTGAATTGCTCAATTTTCTCAATTGTGAATCACCATAATGTGATTCTCCTTGAGTCACAGAGATGTTTTTTAAAGAAGGTGAAGAAAAGAAAGGCATGGCATTACTTTAAGAAGGAAGGAAGGAAGGAAGGAAGGAAGGAAGGAAGGAAGGAAGGAAGGAATGACAGACACACACATGAAAACTAAGAATCTGCAACACATTTTACCTATGTGTTGGGGAGAAATCGGGTGTCTCCACCACTGCTGTCTATAGTGAAGTTTTGACTAATATATGCATGTGAAATAAAAAATGTCCTCGAAGCTTCTCAGGGCTGCAGCCTGCTTAGGTATTTATGTCTAGTGATGAAGGCGAATGCAATTCAGTCTGCTGAGTGTAAGAAAAACCATCCCCAGACCCACTCCACTATCTTTCAACATAATGCATTATACTCTTTTCCCAGCAGTTAACATTGCTCAGAAAATCCCTTCATGGGTTTCTCCCTTTCCAAAACTTGGGTTCTTACTCTTTTCCCAGAAACAATCCTGTTTATTGAGTATATCTACCACAGAGACACTGGTCATGCTTCAGGAACATCAGCATTCACGTTATTTCTGTGCCTTTGTTTGCAACATAAATCCCTGAAACCCTGTCTCCGAGAGGGAATGTTGTCGTTCCTGCCATGGGGTAAGGCATTTAGTTTCGTGTTAATTTGCCATCAGCGTAATTTAAACAACTTCATAAAATATAAATGGCATGAAATGGAAACGCATTTGTTTTGGTAGCAGATGCCTCTGTTTTATGTGAGGAAGTTAGTCTCATGGTTACAGGCACATTGGGTCCCCTGCCAGGGCCTTCAACATAAAACACGGAGGTTGGACGCCACCCATATTCTAGAGAAATGAACACAATTGCTCCGAAATGCCACACTGATACCTTTTCCACAAATGCCAGAGAGAAACAAACTAAAATGGGACTTTTTTTTTTTTTTTTTTTTACCCCTGCAGAGAAGAAAAAAAATCAGAGGATTGAGTCTTACTGTCCTGACAGGTATCCTGAGATGTGTTATCTCAAGGGAACACTTTTCTGGAACAGAAAAGAACTTCCAACTAATACGGCTACTTCTAAGGTAAGGCTGTGTACTGTTTTTGATACCAGGGATAGGTCAATATACAAAGTCCCTGTTGGGCCATGTGATTAGTCTTTTCAGCCCATGGCTTTTGAGTGCTTCTCCTTCTCTCCCATTACACCTCTCTGTGACATTCCATTGCTCATACTTGGGTGATATGGGAGGAAAGGGATTTCATTCATTCATTTATCAAATACTTGCATTTTCCTATGTGCCATGGATTTTTACTCACAATGAACACAAAGGTGAACATAGCAAATTGCTAGTTTTCTAATTTTCAACTTCGGTCAGCCTATTGTATTCTGAGGCATCTCTATGAAACATGTAATAACTAGTAAAATCATAGTTTTTCATCTCAAGAACTGTCCCTTGTCTCTTTTGTATCTGGATTGGTGAAATCAGGTAAGCTAGCCTGTACTCAAGTGTGGGATTCTCTCCTTCTCTTCCTTGATGTTTAAAGATGGTCAACGCTTTGGTTTTGGCTGCCTTTCAAAAGAGGCGGTCTCTCCATCTCACACTAAATGTGAGTTATTGACCTTCCTCTCACAATCCTGCTCCCCTCTCAGCCTTCCCTATCTTGGGTGATGGCCACTTCATTCTTCCAACTTGTGGGCCAAATCCTTGAAGTGGGTCCTTGACCCTTCTCCTTCTCTGACATCTTACATCCAATCTGTCAGGAAACCTCCCTTGCCTCTACCTTCCACATGCATCTGGAACCTGATCTCTGCTCCCTACCTCTCTGCTACCTCCCTGGCTCAAACTACCATCTTGTGTCTAGGGTAGGACCGGAGCTTCCTATAAAGCCTCCCTCCTTCCACCTTTGCCATCCTATAGTCTATTTTCAATGAGGCAGCCGGAACAATCAGTTTAAAATGCAAGTGAGATCATGTAGCTCCTGTTCCCAAATGCCTGTAATTAGGTCATCCTCACTGCGGTCAGAGTAAAAGCCAAAGTCCTTTGAGACTGAGATCTGGTTCCTTTCTTTCCCTGGCCTCACCTCCTACACCCAACTCCCCGCCCCTCTCAGTGTCCATAACAGCAACCTCTTTGCTGGCTCTGAACATACTGGGTACACTCCAATCTAATGGCATTTGCACCTGAATTAGCTGTTGCCTCTGTTCCTTTACCTAGAATGTTCTTCCCCCCATATATTCATGGCTGACTTCTCCATTTCTTTTAGGTCTTTGCTCAAAAGTTTCCTTCCCCCCGAGATCTACTGTAACCATCCTAAAATTATAACCTTTCTCATTTACACAGTACATCCATCCTCTTTACTTGCTCTGTTTTCCTCTCCCTCCCCACACTTACCACTTTCTTACCTACTATGTAACTAATTTCTCATGTCTTGTTTCATATCTGATCCCCCCCCCCCCATGGGTTGGTTGTGCCATGCAACTAACTGGTCCTTGCCCAGGAATTGTGACAAGTTAAATATGTCACTTCCAGGTTAGAGCATTTAATTGCTGACATGAGACACTCTGGAACTCTCTTGTCTTCTGTATGGAAATCAGCAATGTCTGTGAATGGGGACTTTGATCCTTGACTTATTCCAATGAGCAGGACCCTCCCACCTTCTCCACTCTATCAAACTACCACAGACATAAGAGCAAGAAACAAGCCTTTTTGTCTTGCCACTGAGTCTTGGGGGTTGTTTGATGGCACAGCATTGCCTAAGCCACTCTGATCGATGCAGGGAAGATGGAGAAATTGCTTACCCAGTGTCACACAGCCAGGAAGTCCAGACATTCCTCTATGACACATAACAAATTTCTGAAGGTGTGTTGGAAACACAATGGTCTGAAAGTCAAACAATATATTTGCATGCTTTAAATTGAGGACCAGTCCCAAGGAACTAAAGCCATTTATAAAACCTGACCTGTGGGCTGTGCAGACGCTGCCTTCTTCAGAATCAGACTAGTCAACAGATGAGGACTTCAATAGAGGACTAGGTACAGGTGAGATTGGCTGCAGCAGGGTTATCGTTATCTGATCATTTCTCTTTTCCACTGGGTAGGAAACCACTCCAAGCAAATTCCTGGTGAATCCCCCTTAACAAGCTGCCTCAGGGACTGAAATGACCAGCACAATGGTTCTCAAACCTGTGTATCATAATCACCTGAAGGGCTTATTAAAACACAAGCTGCTGGACCCCACACCAGTGGGTCTGGAGTAAGCCTGAGAATTTGTATTTTTCATAGTTTTCCACATGACTCTCATGATACTGGTCCAGAGACTACACTTGAGAACCACTAACAACAATAAGTAGCCCAAGTGTCAATTCAAAAACAAAACAGAGGCTCCAGCGTGACTCGATTGGTTAAGCGTCCGACTTCGGCTCAGGTCATGATCTCACAGTTTGTGAGTTTAAGCCCCGTGTTGGGTTCTCTGCTGACAGCTCAGAGCCTGGAGCCGGCTTCAGATTCTGTGTCTCCCTCTCTCTCTGTCCCTCCCTCTGCTCACACTCTGTCTCTCTAAAAAATAAATAAACATTAAAAAAAACCCCACACACAACTATATTTGTAGTCTAGAAAATATTTTTGGTAAGAACTTCCAAATTCCAAAATTTCCAAATCAAATTAGTCATCATGGAAACAGAACTTTCTTACACCTCTTATGGTTTTGGGTTAGGGTAATCACACATCCCCTTGCTCAGAACATTCCTGATCCACACCTACTGCCCCAGCGTTTGTGTGTCAACAGCCCCTCCTTTCACTCTGGTCAGTGTCCAGGTCTGAATAAGTTATATGATTGTTCTGGGTAGGCCTGTTTACATTTTTTTTATTTTACAATTTTTTTAAGTTTCTTAAAAAATTTTTTTAAATGTTTATTTATTTTTGAGAGTGAGACAGAGCATGAGCAGGGGAGGGGCAGAGGAGGCAAGGTGTGGGGGAGGGGGCACAGAATCCAAGCTCTAGGCTCTGAGTTGTCAGCACAGACTGTGAGATTATGACCTGAGCCGAAGTCAGACACTTAACTGAGCCACCCAGGTTCCCCTAAGTTTATTTATTCATTTTGAGAGAAAAGAGCATGAGCAGGGTGGGGCCAAGAGAGAGGGGAGAGAGAGAATCCCAAGCAGGCTCTGTGCTGTCAGTGCAGGGCCCCTTGTGGGGCTCAAACTCACAAATTGTGAGATCACGATCTGAGCAGAAATCAAGAGTGGAACGCTTAAACGATGGAACCACTCAGGTTGCTTCTAGGTCTTTTTACATTTTTGACTTTGACTTATGATGGTTTAAGGGCCTCAAAGATCTTAATCCCACCAAGGTTGCAGTGCTGTTGGGAGAAAGACCTGTGTTCTTGCTAGCCTCAGGACCCCTGTTGGTTTTCATGGGGGATAGGGAGTAGGGATGGAGGAGGGGGGCATGTTGAACATGGGCTCCTCCCCGTAACTGGCCAGCACCCTGCAAGAGCTAGGAATCAGCCTTGCTCACTGATACATGCAATACGAAGTCAAGCACAAAAAAAAGCTTCTGGGGTGCTGATGTATAATGCAGAAAAACAAAGACTGTCAGAAAAATGAAGATCTCAATATGCACCCTGTCCCCAACAATGGGAATAGAACCAGAATTAATCTTCCAGCTGAATGGCCACTGCCATTTTATTCTCCCAGCCGGCTCTCAAGTCTTATATGAGGCAAACGCATGCTTTTTGCCAATCTTACTAATGTTCTTTCCTGAGGTCCATGTTGTTGAATTGGAGGCTCTGATGACAAAAGAGGGTAAGTCTGCAGGGGCATGTTATCTCCACCTGAGGAGAAGCCCCACAGGGGCCACCCTCTTTCCAAATGAGAGGGAAGGATTCCTTGATATAAATTACGGTGTGGGTGTCCTGGCCCAGGGATGAGAATAAAGCTTTGCCTTTCCACCCCCTTTTAATAGCATCTAATTACTTCCAGGCTTCTAGACAGTTTCACAACACAATGATTAAGGTAGTGGGAAAAGCACTTTTCAGCTAGGCTGTCATCTACCTATTTTTTTTTCTTTAAAAAAAAATTATGATTGAAGCTTAGTTGACATGCGTTATATTAGTTTCAGGTGCATGACAGTGATTTGACAATTCTGTACATTACTTGATGCTCAGCACGAATAGCTACTTCTTGATAACTGCGGGAATCCTTACTTGAAGCCATTTATCTGAGTTGAAGGCTGCCCCTAAAGATACATACAGCTGGCTACAGCTTTAGTGTAATGGCAATTCTCTAGAGTGAGAGAGATGTGCACCTAACTGGCAGAGCCTCTCAACATTCCAGATTGTTAGCTAACTCCACTCCAAGCTTGTCCTGTATCATCCAGAACATGCAGTTTTGCTGTAACTGGTTTCAGGTCAATAGACGTTTAGGAAAGGCAGATGGGGACAGTATGGTGGGGAGACCAACTGGATGCATAAATGAAAATGGGCAAAAGACACGTGTCACCCCCACATTAAAAGAAACCGCAGAGTCTACTGGTATTTACTAGGTAGTTGCTTTATATAAACACTGTGCTTACGGTAAATGCAGCTAAGTTGACAGTTTTTGCCTTGTGGGAGTTTTAATTTTATCATGGATGACCTAAATTCAACCAACACTCTTCACAACTGCCGACACCCTGTACCCACACACACACGCCCATAGACTGCTCAGGCTGCCATAGCCAGATACAATACCCTGGGTGTGGTCAACAAGAGTTTATTTTCTCCCAGTTCTGAAGGACCACTAGTCCAAGATCAAGGTTCAAGCAGGGTTCTGATTCTAGTGAGGGCTCTTTTCCTGACTTGCATATAGCCACTTTCTTGCAGGTCTTCATGTGGTGGCAGAGACCGAGGGTTGGGGGTTTGGAGCGTGGGTGGGAGCTCTCTCTTTCCTCTTCCCATAAGGCCACAGTACTTTCGAATTAGGGCCCCACCCTAATTTAACCTTCATGACCTCATTTAACCTTCATTGCATCCTGGAGACCTTATCTCCAAATACAGTCACACTGGGGGGTTTGGGCTTCAACATACAAAGTGGCGGGGGCACAATTTAGTCCACAGCATACACAGGGCACACTAAGGCAGGAGCTAATGCAGTGCTGAGACCACTGATGATTAAATATTTACAGTGAGGAGAACCTTCTTGAAGCAGGCCTGCCGTGTGCTCTGGGAGCATTCTGACAGTCTGCTGCAAGGAGAGGTCAGTGTGAGCTCTTTTCATTTAGCCAGGAAAGGCTTTCTAGACAAATGGGGATTTCTGGTGATATCTGGAGGGCAGAAAGATAGATTTAAGTGATAACAGAGAGGATAATAAGACCAGCGGGAGCGGGAGCATGAGAGAGATCCTACTTAGAAGAAAGAAAGATACACGGAGGGGTAGTTTGTGAGAGTTTTCCTATTTTCCCTTTGCTTTTTTAAAGTGGCTTTAAAGTGGTCTGCCTTTGTGTTCCTACCGTAGGAAGCTCATCATTGTGGGCTGTGTGTAGGTGTTCATTTTTCTTTTACTCCCTCTGCACACTTCTGTAGGCTGCTCCCTGGGGTTCTAAGGCATCTGCCTGGTTTTCTTACATTGTTCCCATCTCTATCCGAGCTGCCTGATTTACTCATCCCTCTTTACTCACTTATCTACCTCCATCTCCTTTGCTTCCCACCCCCAATTAATTTGTGTAGTATCCTGACCCCTGCCAACACATACCCTCCTCAACTGCCTTATCTTGACCTTCTCTCGAAAAAAGCAGGCACAGGTGACTAGAAATCAAGCCAAACCGTTTGAAATGTGGGAACCCCACCTTTGGGTGCTTTCTGCAGTCTCTGCCTGGATTATATCCCCCTTTCCCGTCACTGCTTAAGTTTGAGAACCTAGGAAGCACACAGGAGATTCATTTAAGAAATCTCACACACACAAAAAGATGAATACCTGAGGTGATGGATGTGCTAATGAACTAGATGTTGGGGGGGACACTTTCACAATATATACCTCTATCAAATCACCATGATGTGCAGTTTAAATAGCTTATAATTTTATTTGCCAATCATACTTCTATAAAGCTGAAATTATTTTAAAAAAGCACATACACACACAAAACCTAAAGGAATTTCAATGCACACACGTACACAAGAATGACTCTTTTCTTGGGTGATTGGGAAGTTCAAGGGTCATGTCAAAGCAGTTGCTTCCAAATTCACACGAGCTTTGGTGAGCTGAGACTCTCTGTTAGGTCTCTCCTTTCCCACCCCCACAGATCTGCTCACTACTGCTGAGAAAGATTACAGTGTGATTTGGTGCAGAGCTTCCAAAGTCTTGATTTTAGGGCCCTAGGGTATCAAAAGAGTACTGCTCCCTCCTCTGCAGCTTTACAGCACAGAATGGCTTGAAAATGGGAGAGTAAAAGCACCATTAGAGCTCTCTCTTTGATTTAGGCCACGGGCTTCAGAAAGTTTCCTAATAAATTATGAATATGACGTCTGGGAGTACACGATTAGCCCATCAGCAAGGTTGTTTTTGTTGCTTTGCTTGGAAAGAAGATAGAAGATGTGCCATGTTGGGGAGGTGGGGGTGTCTGGCAAGGTCTAAGAAGGCAAAGCTGAAAGGGAGACACGTGGCAGGACAACTGGGAAGTTCCGGAAGCTCACTGCTGCTGACATCACAATTTTGCCTGAGAAGGTCCTGCCTGGCTTCTGGTCCTGGCACCATCAGTTCCTAGCAGAGGGACTTCCAGCAAGTCACCGAGGCTCCATAAACCTTAGCTTCCCTGACCGTCATATGGAGATAATAATGGTATCTAAATTATATAGTGGTTGTGAGGGTGAAATGAGATACTGTAGGCAAACACTGGGCACAGTGTCTGTGGCTCGTTGTAAACACTCAATACTAATAATTATTATTATGTAAGAATGACATCTTTTCTCCCATTTCAGTTTGAAGCTCATGGGTGTAAGACACATGTAATAGAAATTTCAAAAAAGTAATAGAAAACCAGGGAAGCATCCTAAGCTAGAAATATTATCTTTGGGGCACATGGGTGGCTCAGTCGGTTGAGTACCAACTTCAGCTCAGGTTATGATCTCACAGTTTGTGAGTTCAAGCCTGCATCGGGCTCTGGGCTGACAGCTCAGAGCCTGGAGCCTACTTCGGATTCTGTGTCTCCCTCTCTCTCTGCCCCTCCCCTACTTGTGCTGTCTTTCTCTCTCAAAAATAAACAAACCTTAAAAAAAGAAAATAATTATCTTTGTATTATCCCCAAATTGGACTCCATTCAATAAAGCACTAAGAGTGTTCTTAGGAGATTTATAAAATGATCCAAAGAGGACATATGCTAAGGTGCCTTGATACACTGGTGTGACTCAGTCAAAACTTGCAAAGTTTCTCCTCCTTTCTGAAACCTTGGAGGACTGGGGCTATTTCACCATCTACTTCTCACCAAACTTCAGTTCTGCATCATATCTACTCTTAAAACTAATGTCACCTCATCCTTCATGAATATTCTCTTTTCTCTCAGCCCAGGTTGGCATCTCTCTATTGACTTCACTTCTCCAAGTCAGTTATGCTGTACAACCTCACATTCTTAGGTCAATTTACTGATGTAACAATACGTTCAAGATTTAAAACTCAAATGAGTGTTCAACTATGCCTGGAAGTCTTTCTGTCATTTGCCAGGTAAACTGCATATCCTACTTTCTACAGTGATTATTTGAAACATTTCCCATTTCACTTCATATTATGCAGAAGATCAAAGCTTTCCAAAGGAACCCTTGTGAAAACGACAAATCCACTGACCTAGACAACAATCCTCATCTTCTCTCTTATTAAATGAGTTGTTCCTTCTATCATTTAAGCTGCTGCTCTCTCTCCTCCAGTCTCCTCAGGACCATGGCATGGTTATTCATTTTCCTCTACCATTTAATCAACCAACCTCTTTCAAGTGGATCCTTCCTGTCAACATTCAAGTATGTGCAAACTTGGGGTGTCTGGGTGGCTCAGTCGGCTAAGCGTCTGACTTCAGCTCAGGTCATAATCTCATGGCTCGTGAGTTTGAGCCCCTCAATGGGCTCTGTGCTGACAGCTCAGAGTCTGGAGTCTGCTACAGATTCTGTGTCTCCCTCTCTCTCTCTCTCAAAAATAAACATTAAAAATGTTTAAATATGTGCAAACTTAAGATACCTTCAAGTAACCACTTCTGATCCTTACATTCTACTCCAGCTCCCAGTATATTTTTATGTTCTCTAAACTTTCTCAACTTTCAGTTCTCCCTTCTCTCTCTTCCTACTCCACCTCCATGAGTCTGGAATCCTGGCCATCACATGTCCACATTGCTGAATCACTCAGCTCTCAGCATTACATGGTGTCAATCACTTCCTTCTAAAACCTCTCTTCCCTTCATGCCCCCGGTCCCACTTACCCTAGTTTCTCTCTTAGCCCCACGATCTCTTCACAGTCTTTTCCAGGCTAATAGTGCTTTTTCCAGCCACTAGATGTAGGATTTCTGCCAGGATCAGTTCTAATATTTCATATCTTCTCACTTTGTACATTTTTGCAAAGCAACTTTACCCACTTTCCACAGTTTAGACCCTTTAGACCAGTATATCTAAGAACTGACTTGACACGTGGGCTTCAAGTCTTCTAAGACATCAACCACACCCTATCCAAGATCTACTTTCTGTCAATACAGAATTTTCCCTCTCATTGAAAGACATATCTGTGGAAATAAAAAAAAAAAAAAAAAAAAAAAAGATCACCCAAATAAGAGCAAGTAAAGACTATAGTTGACTCTTGAACAATGCAGGATTTAGGGGCACCAAACTACCAAGCAGATGAAAATCTGTATATAACTTTTGGCTCTCCCAAAACTTGACTACTAATAGTCCACCATTGACCGGAAGCCTTTACCAATAACATAAATGGTTGGCTAACACATATTTTGTATATACACTATATACTTTATTTTCATAATAAACTACGCTAGAAGAAAGAAAATGTTAAGAAGATCTTAAGAAAGAGAAAATGCATTTACAGGATTGTAGTTTATTTATTGAAAAAAATTCACATATAAGTTTATCTGTGCAGTTCAAGTCAGCATTGTTCAAGGGTCAACTGTTTTTATTCAGGGTACAGGAGTCAGCCGCTATCACTGGTATTTGGCAGAGGCTCAAAAGCAGGCTGACAAGTGGGAATGTTTCATAGTGCAGAAGTAAAAAAAAAAAAAAAAAAAAAAAAAAAAAGCTTCAGTTATGTCCTGATTAGAGGCTGTTGGCATGGGGAAATGTAGGCAAGTTAACTAGACATGGGCATCCCATGTGATTGGTTAGCCTTCTCCAGTTGGTGCTAAACTGGAAATGGGGCCAAAAACTTGGCAGGATGTCAGTTATTAATCAAGCCTGGACTCTTTGGGACCAATTGCTACAGGGATTATTGTTTGGTTTCCTAAACAGTTTCCAAGAGATAGTAGTTTGATTTCCTGGACAGGTAACTATATAAATACATTAGCCTCTTGGGCTGGTTGCTGCAGATTATGGGTCAGAATTCTACTGTATATATAGTCTTCCCATTGCCCATTTGTATATACAGTCTCTCAACTCCATCAGTCCATCTGTGTAAACCAGAAGATAAGGAGGCAAAACAGCATGATGATATGAAATGAGTTCTAGAATGACACTGTTTACTTCCTAGGTCCACCACACATTAGCTGTGTACACTGGATAAGTTACTTTATTTTAATTTTATTTACCCTAAAAATTAGGAGAATGAGAGACTTATCTGAGTCTGACACAGTTACTGCCCACCCAACAGCTACGGCCCACATGTTTCTAAAAGTGTTAACAGCATTATCTAGCAGCTATGTGCTTGGTCCAAGGATAACCAGGAATGGCACATTACAAGTAACAGAGCCTAAAATGAGAATTTGACTGAAGGAAGAAAAGAGATGGGGGCTGTGGAGAAGTCTACTATTCTTAGGTTCGAAGTTAATAAGCTTTCAGTGTCAAAATGTTTGGATTGGTTATTGTCTTATTACTTTGGAATGAAGACAATTTTATTCACAAAGCTGATATTAATATAAGGAAAATTCAGCCTATTCTTAGGTGTTAGCTACAGCCTTGCAGAATTCAGTAGAGTCATTTAAGAGTGAAGTTTGTGAGAGAAGCTCTTTCTGTCAATAGGTTGCAATTTAAATCAACTAAGACTTCTATAATTTGAAGCCTTGTAGTGCTGGAATAACTTAATTCTCACCTTGAATTAGTGTAAATCCACAGAGAGAGGCAGGAAATACACTGTTGAGAAAATAATGCCCCCCACACACCCTAGCTGCATCTTCCAAATATCTCCTTTTAATTATTCTCTGTTTGACAAAGAAGAAAAGAATGATGACTAAGACAAGCTCAAGATACTATTTCATATTATAACTGGAGCCATTAAAACAACAGCTACTGGGAGTAGCAGAGGACACAGGCCAGTGACTAGAAGACAGATATTCTCAAGGATTATGCACGAGGAGATTGTTGGCTTTTATTTTACAATATGGAGCAAGACTTGGGGTAAGGGGGAATGGAAGACTAGTGAGTTTTGTTTCTGAAGTACCAGACTGCTAAATTTATCTTGCTGAAAATAATCTGTAACAAACTCTATGGTGTTTGAAGGAGCTCTACAACTCAAAACTACAATAAATAGAGGACTAAAACTGCGTGGCTCAAAACGACATTCTTCCAGTACATGTACAAATGCCATTCTAAAAGACAACAGATAAGAAAGATCTTAGGGTAGAACCAGGAAGACCAGACTGACTGACTGACCTCTATCAAAGTGGAGAGTCCTCAATGTTCCTGTGAAACAAGATACGTTATATGCTATTTTTCACTGTGTGTGTCACTTCTCATTTTTCCCTTCTTCTGAAAACATAGTTTAAATTGTAGTCGTCTGTTTACTTCTTTGACACAGTGATCTGGTACAAATGGGGTTGAACAACTTGTCTTATATACTTAATGTTCCTGAACTTTACTGAGTAATCATTTCCAGAACTGATTCAGGGGAATACCTTCTCACCAGTGACCCAAGCAGGATAAATAACTAGTTAATATTTTAATTCTTCCTAGGAGAGGAGGCAAGTCTGATAGCAGATAATTCAACAATCATTCCCATTCTGTTTTACCCTCCTCCCCTTACTGTGTCTTCTTTGATTAACTATTATGTCCATATATAAACTGATCATGTGGTCACTGCAAGTTTGGTCTCATTTCAGCACCAAGGTAAATCTTGACTAGTCTGAGCCTATCTTGGTAATTCCATTTCCTTGGCAGTGATTGTTTTGGTAATGAGTATGTGCTATAATTCTGGCTAATAAGATAGAGTAATAAATATGCTGAGAGGTTTCTAGAAATATTTTTCTTGCCTTTAACAAAAAAGTAATAGAAGGGAACTTAGTCATCTTAAGAAATATTTGTGAAAAATCTACAGCTAACATCATACTTACTGGTGAGAAATTAAAACCCTTCCCACTAACAGCAAGAAAAAGGCAAAATTTCCCTTCTCACCACTCCTTTCCAACATTATACTTAACTAAGGCAAAAAAAAAAAAAAAAAAGAAAAAGGAAATAAGAGATATATAAATTGGGGAGGGGGAGCGGGAATAAAACTGCCTTTGTAGATAACATAATCATGTGATTATAGCAAGGTTACAGGATACAAGATTAATATACCAAAGTGAATTAATGCCCAATATACCAGCAATGAAAGAGTGAAATTAAAAATTTAAAAGGTCATTTATTTTAGCACCCAAAAAAGGAAATGCCTAGGTATAAATCAAAGAAAATATGTACAGTATCTACATCAAGAAAGCTATATGACACAAAAACAGACACTCAGATCACTGGAACAGAATAGAGAACCCAGAAATGGACCCACAGGTGTATGTCCAATGAATCTTTGACAAAACAGGAAAGAATATCCAATGGAATAAAGACAGTCTCTTCAGCAAGTGGTGCTGGGAAAACTGGACAGTGACACAGGGCGCCTGGGTGGCATAGTTGGTTAGCGTCCGACTTCAGCTCAGGTCATGATCTCGTGGTTTGTGAGTTTGAGCCCTGCATCGGGCTCTGTCCTGACAGCTCAGAGCCTGAAACCTGCTTTGGATTCTGTGTCTCTCCTTCTCTCTGCCCCTCCCATGCTCATGCTCTGTTTCTCTGTGTTTCAATAGTAAATAAACATTTTTTAAAAATTAAAAAAAACTGGACAGTGACATGCAGAAGAATGAACCTGGACCGCTTTCTTACACCATACACAAAAATAAACTCAAAATGGACGAAAGACCTAAATGTAAGACAGGGAGCCATCAAAATCCTCGAGGAGAAAGCAGGCAAAAACCTCTGATCTTGGCCACAGCAACTTCTTACTCAACATGTCTCCAGAGACAAGGGAAACAAAAGCAAAAATGCACTACTGGGACCTCATCAAAATAAAAAGCTTCTTTCTGCACAGCAAAGGAAACAATCAGAAAAACTAAAAGGCAACTGAAGGAATGGTAGAAGATACTTGCAAATGATATATCAGATAAAGGGTTAGTATCCAAAATCTATAAAGAACTTATCAAATGCAAAACCCAAAAAAACAAATAATCCAGTGAGGAAATGGCAAAAGACATGAATAGACACTTCTCCAAAGAAGACATCCAGATGGCCAACTGACACATGAAAAAATGCTCAACATCACTCATCATCAGAGAAATACAAATCAAAGCCGCAATAAGATACCACCTTACACCTGTCAGAATGGCTAACATTAACAACTCAGGCAACAACAGATGTTGGCGAGGATAAGGAGAAAGAGGATCTCTTTTGCACTGCTGGTGGGAATGCAAGCTGGTGCAGCCACTCTGGAAAACAGTATGGAGGTTTCTCAAAAAATTAAAAATAGAACTACGACCCAACAATTGCACTACTAGGTATTTTTCCAAGGGATACAGGTGTGCTGTTTCAAAGGGGCACATGCACCCCAATGTTTAAAGCAGCACTATCAACAATAGCTGAAGTATGGGAAGAGCCCAAATGCCCATCGAGGGATGAATGGATAAAGAAGATGTAGTATATATATACAATGGAGTATTACTTGGCAATCAAAAAGAATGAAATCTTGCCATTTGCAACTGTGTGGATGGAACTGGAGGGTATTATGCTAAGCAAAATTAGTCAGAGAAAGACAAATATCATATGACTTCACTCATATGAGGACTTTAAGACACAGAACAGATGAACATAAGGGAAGGGAAACAAAAAAAAATAAAAACAGGGAGGGGGACAAAACAGAAAAGGCTCACAAATATGGAGCACAAACAGAGTGTTACTGGAGGGGGTGTGGAGGGGGTGGGCTAAATGGGTAAGGGGCACTAAGGAATCTACTCCTGAAATCATTGTTGCACTATATGCTAACTAACTTGGATGTAAATTTAAAAAATAAAATTAAAAAAATTAAAAATAGAAATCTAAGTTTTTAAAGACAAAAATAAAATATATTTTATTTTATATAAAATATATATAAAATATATATAAAGACTAAATAAAATATATTGTTCTTGTTAACAACAACAACAAAAAGAACGCTATAAAACTCTAATGAAAGAAATCAACGACAAACTAAATACCCATTTTGCCTATTTCCCCATGCCTCCTCCCTCTGGCAACCATCAGTTTGTTCTCTGTATTAACAGGTCTGATATCTGCTGCTTGTTTGTTCAGTCATTTATTTGGTATTTTAGGTTCCACAAAAAGTGAAATCATGTAGTAATTGTCTTTCTTGGGCTGACTTATTTTACTTAGCATAATATATTCTAGTTCCATCCATGATGTTGCGTTTAATAAGATTTGACCTTTTTATGGTTGCATAATTATCCTATTGTATGGATATGTGTGTGTGTATCCACACTGCATCTTCTTTATCCATTTGTTTATAGACCCTTAGGTTGTTCTTATATCTTGATAATTGTAAATAATGCTGCAAGAAACATAAGAGTGCATTTTCTTTCATAATTAGTGAGAGAAGGGGACTGAAAGATACCAGTTTCTAATTATAGGATAAAGAAGTCACAGGAATAAAAAGCACTGCATAGAAAATATAGTCAATGATATTGTAATAGAGCTGTGTGGTGAAATATGGTCGCTACACTTGGGATGAGCATAGCATCACCTACAGACTCTTCAAATCACTATGTTGTACACCTGGAACTAATATAACATTGTGGGTCAACTATGCTCAAATAAAAATATTTAAGGGAAAAAGGACAAACTAAATAAATAGATACTCATGAGATCAAGAGTTAGTATTGTCAAGTGGTCAGTTTTTCTCAACTTGATTTATACATTCAGTGTAATCCCAATAAAAAATCCACACAAGTTTTTGTGGATATTGACAAACTGATATTAAAGTTTACATGGAGAGGCAAAAACCCAGAATAGCCAACACAGTGTTGAGGGAGAAGGACAAAGCAGACAGACTGACACTGCTGGACTCCAAGACTAACTATAAAGAGAAAGTAATCAAGACAGTGTGTCACTGGTGAAAGAACAGATAAATAGTTCAATAAACAGAATAGAGAACTCAGAATAGACCGACATAAACATAGTCAAGTGATCTTGGACAAAAGAGCAAAGATAATATAATGGGGCAAAGATAATGTCTTCAACAAATGGTGCTAGAACAACTGAATACCCAGTAAGAAATCTAGACACAGACCGTACACGAATCACAAAAATGAAAGTGGCTCAAAGATCTAAGTGGAAACTGCAAAACCATAAAAAGCCTAGAAGAGAACATAGGAGAAATCTTAGATGATCTTGGGTTTGGTGATGGCTTTGTACATACAACACCAAAAGCACAATCTGTGAAAGAAATAGTTGATAAAGTAGACTCAATTAAATGAAAGACAATGTCAAGAGAATGAGAAGACAAGTTATCGAATGGGAGAAAATATTTGCAGGAAACACATCTGATAAAGATCTGTTATCCAAGACTTCCGAGGAAGAAGGCAGAGTAGGAGGACCCTAAGCTCACCTCATCGCATGGATACAACCAGATAACACTCACATCAGTGTAAGTAACCCAGAGAATGACTCCGAGACTGGCAGAACAGACTCCCCACAGCTGACTGTAGAGAAGAGGACACATCGAAGAAGAATAGCAAAGGCGGAAACATAGTCGTGAGCTAAATGGATCTTCGGAACTGTCAGTGAGGCAGGATGCTGTGGGTGCTGAGGGCAAGGACAAACAGAGCTTCACACCAGGCACCCCAGGACCAGGGAACCCACACAGAGAAAATGAATCCCTATAACATTTCGCTTTGAAAACCAGAGGGGCCTAACTCTGAGTTCTTACAATCAGTGGGGCTTAATACCTGGAACTTTACAACCAGTGAACTGGGTTCTGGGACAGTTGGAGGGCAAAAGGAAACTAAGTCCTCACCCTTGAAGAGACAGCACAACAAAGAGGCTGCTGAGATACAGCATACAAGTCCAGTGTGAAAAATGCCTGGGGTGTATAGGAAGATGTATTCAACCAATCTCAGAGCACGTGCTGGAGGGGCAGAGATCTTTGTGAGACTTCTCCGGGAACAAAGGAGCTGATGTCCACCATTTCCCTCCCCAGTTCCCCAGCCTGGACACGCAGACAGGTGCAGGAATCAGTGCAGCACAAGGCTTGCCACCTATCTTGCTAATAACAGTGCACCCCGCCCCCGTGAGCTTCTGTGGATCCACCCCTCCAACTTGCCTGGTCTGGTGGGGATTTTCCCAGGGGGCTGCAGGTCCCTTCCCACAGGGGACCAGCAAAGACCTTGTTAGCACCATGTGCTCCACTCCCTCAATCTCCTGCAGACCTGGTCCATCCAATACACCTTTGGCTGGAGCCCATCTAAAGTGGTGCCACGAGCCTGGCCATGTGCAAAAAGCCCTGACAGGGACCAGCGCCACTCCAAAGTGATTCCTGCCCCAGAGTCCAACTGTAGCCCTGCCCACCAGTGAAAGCTTCTCAGGGGACAACACAGGAAAAGTACCCTGCAGTTCAGTGCTATTGCATCGTGGGCAAATGCCTGGATTGACTCAACTGGAGAGATCATCCAAACAGAAAATCAACAAGGAAACAGTGGCTTTGAGTGACACATTGGACCAGACGGATCTAACAGACATTCAGAACATTCCATCCTAAAACAGCAGAATACACGTTCTTTTCAAGTACACATGGAACATTCTCCAGAATAGATCACTTGTTAGGTGACAAAAGCAGTTTCAACAAATTCTAAAGGATCGAAGACATACCATGTATCTTTTCTGACTACAAAGCTATGAAATTAGAAATAGACCACAAGATAAAATCTGGAAACAACACAAATAAGTGGGGGTTAAATAACATGCTACCAAACAATGAATGGGTCAACCAAGAAATCCAAGAGGAAATCAAATCAAAGAGGAAATTTAAAAATGCATGGACACAAATGAAAATGAAAACACAGTGGTACAAAATCTTCAGGATGCAGCAAAAGCTGTTCTAAGATAGAAATTTATGGCAATACATTGCTATACCTACCTCAAGAAGCAAGCAATGTACTGCTTGCCTACCTAAGAAGAAAAATCTCAAACCACCTAACCTCACACCTAAAGGAGCTAGAAAAAGAACAAATCCAGTAGAAGGAAGGATAAAATAAAGATTAGAGCAGAAATTTTAAAAATAATAACAATAGAATAGACCAATGAAACTAGGAGCTGGTTCTTTGAAAAGATCAATAAAATTGATAAATATTTAGCCAGATTCGTTAAGAAAAGTAGGACTCAAAATCATAAATGAAAGAAGAGAAATAACAACACCACAGAAATACAGAGTATTGTAACAAATTATACGCCAAAAAACTGGACAACCTAGAAGAAATGGATAAATTCCTAGAAACATAAAGCTCCCAAAGCTGAATGAGGAAAAAACAGAAAATTTGAACAGACCCATTACCAGCAAAGAAATTACATCAATAATAAAAATCTCCCAAAAAAACAAAAGTCCAGGACCAGACAGCTTCACGGGTGAATTCCACCAAACATTTATTTTTTTTAGAGTTTTATTTATTTATTTTGAAAGAGACAGAGACGGTGTGAGTGGGAGAGGGAGAGAGAGAGAGGGAGACATAGAATCCCAAGCAGGCTCTGCAATGTTAGCACAGAGCCTGACATGGGACTCGAACTCGCAAAAATTGTGAGATCATGACCTGAGCTGAAACCAAGAGTCAGACTGCTTAACCCACTAAGCCACCCAGGTGCCCCTTGACCAAACATTTAAAGAAGAGTTAATACCTATTCTTCTCAAACTATACCAAAAAACAAAAGAGGAAGGAAACTTTCCAAATTGCTTCTATGAGGCCAGCATTATCTTGGTACCAAAACCAGATAATGACTCTACAAAAAAGAGAACTACAGGCCAATATCTCTGATGAACATAGATGCAAAAATCCTCAACAAAATAATAGCAAACCAAATCCAACAATACATTAAAAACAATATTTCACCACAACCAAGCGGGATTTATTCTTGGGATGCAAGAGTAGTTCAATATTTGCAAATCACTGTGATATGTCACATGGTTAAGAGAAAGGATTAAAAATAATATGGTTATTTCAATACATATAGAAAAGGTATTTGACAAAGTACAACAATAGTTCATTAAAAAAAGCTCTCAACAAAGTAGGTTTAGAGGGAACATACCTCAACATAACAATGGCCATACATGAAAACCCACAGTTAAAATCATATTCAATGGGGAAAAACTGAAAGTTTTCCCCTTAGGACAAGGAAAAAGACAAGGATACCCACCCTCACCACTTTTATTCAACAAAGTACGAGAAGTCCTAGCTGCAGCCATCAGACAAGAAGAAATAAAAGGCATCCAAATTGATAAGGAAGAAGTAAAACTTTCACTATCTGCAGATGACATGATACTGTATAGAGAAAACCCTAACGAGTCCACCAAAAAACCTACTTAAAACTGATAGAAGAATTCAGTCCAGTCGCAGGATAAAAATCAATATACAGAAATCTGTACCATTTCTCTACCAACCCAAGTGTCCGTCAATAGATGAATGGATAAAGAAGATGTGATATATGTACACAGAATATCACTCAGCCACAAAAAAAGAATGAAGTCTTTCCATCTGGAACAACATTAATGGATCCGGAGGACATAATGCTAAGTGAAGGAAGTCAGAGAAAGACCAATACCATATGGTTTCACCCATATGAAGAATTTAAGAAACAAAACAGATGAACAAAGGAAAAAATAGACAAGCCAAAAAATGGATTCTTAAGTATAGAGATGGTTACCAGAAGGCAGGTGGGGAGGCGTGGGTGAAATAAGTGAAAGGGGTTAAGAATATGTTTATCATGATGAGCACTGAGTAACGTATAGAATTGCTGAATCACTCTATCATAAGTCTGAACTAATATAACACTGTATGTTAACTCTACTAGAATTTAAAAAAAATTTAAAAAGTATCATCCAAAATATACAAAGAATTCTTAAAACTCAAGAAGAAAATAGCACAATTAAAAAATAGGTCAAAGACCTTAATAGACGCCTCACCGAAGATAATACACAGATTGCGCATAAGCATATGAAAAGATAGGTCATCAAGGAAATGCAAATCAAGTCAATAATGAAATACCGCAACACATCTCTAAGAATGGTCAAAAATCAGAAAAAGGAAAACAGCAAATGCTGGTAAGGATGTGAGACAACACTCACTCTCATTCATTACTGGTCAGAATGCAAAGTATTCTGCAAGACAATTTGGCAGGATTCTACAAAATTAACACACTCTACCATGCCATCCAGCAATCATGCTCCTTGGTACCTACCCAAAGGAGGTGAAAACTTATGTTCGTACACAAACCTGCACACAAATGTTCATAGCAACTTTATTCACCACCGTCAAAATTTGGATGCAACTAAACTGTCCCGTAGTAGGTGAATAAACTGTGGTATATTCACATAATGGAATGTTATTCGGGGCTAGAAAGAAATGAGCTATCAAGCCATGAAAGACATAGAGAATCCTAAATACATGTTGAAGCTAATCTGAAAAGACTACATATTGTATCATTCTAACCATATGACATTTTGGAAAAGGCAAAACTACAGAGACAATAAAAATATCAGCCGGTGTCAGGAACTGCGGGGTGCTGTTGAATAGGTGGAGCACAGAGGACTTTTAGGGCAGTAAAACTATTCTGTATGATAATACAGACCTCGTGTAATCATGATGTGTCCATGTAAGTTCATCAACTGCAGTGAGTGCATCTCTCTGGTAGAAGATGTTGACACTGGGGGAGGCTATGCACGAGTATGGGCAGCAGGGATATGGGAAATCTCTGTACCTTCTTCTCAATTCTGCTGCGAACCTGAAATTGTTCTAGAAATTATAAGGTTTAAAAAAAATACAGTTGAGCAAGTAGGAAGATATCCAACATTCTTTGAAAGAAAGACTCAATATCAAAGAGAGGCCAATGCTCCGAAGTTAGTTCACATACATGACACAATTCCAATGAAAACACCATTCAGTCTTTTTCTGGGGGCAGATAACTCAGCTACAAAGCTTATGTGGAAACATTAGCAAGCACAAATTTCCAGGAGAACTTAAAAAAATCAATGTTGGGGAAGGGGCGGGGACAGCTAACATATTAAAATATCACATAAACTTCTACAATTAAAATAGTATGTATTGATATATGAAGAGAGAGACAAACATAGAGAGCAGAAACAAAAATCCAGAAATAGATCCAGTACAGGTGAAAATTTAGAATAGGATAAACAACAACTCCAATCAGTGATTTGAGAGGGGAAATGATGAAGTTACCAAGTTGAGACAACAGAGTAACATAGGGAAACACAAGACTAATTCCACAGGAGGGCAGAGATCCGATAATAAAAAATGAACTCACACAGTGCTTTCATTAATTAATTATGAGAAAAAATTGATAAGTTTGGGTATATAAAAATAAAAACCTTTACTGGACAAAAAGCATCAGTGGTAAAATGAAATGCCAAGTGGCAAAAATGGAAAAGTATTTGTAAATTAAATCATAAAGAGCAGTAACCTGTAGTGTATAAAGGCCTTCTCCAAATTAAGAAAAGACTAACAAATCAATTGAAAAATGAGCAATGATATGACCAGACAGCTCACCGAATCAATGGCTGTCATCATATGAAAAGACATTCCATCATGCTTCTATAATAAGGTAAATGCGAAATTAAATATAACGTGATTCCACTTATCACCCCTCAGGTTGTCAAAAACCCAAAGTCTGACAATTACCATCACTGGCCAGGCTATCACCAAGGAAATATTTATATGTTGCTTGTGGGAAGGCAGAGCGAAATAACATATCACCATGGAGGAAATTTGGGTTATCCCTGATGAAACTACAATGCATTTACCCTTTAACAAAACAGTTCTTCTGGGAATCTATTTTGAAGATACATTGGAAAAAATATGAAATGACATACGAACAGCTTCCACGATATAACACTCTTCATAACACCAAAAGGCTGGATATATCCAAGCATCTATCAATACAGGATTCGTTGCATAAATTAATGTACAGCCACAAATGGAGTGCTATGCTTCTATAAAAAGAAGCGAGGATGACCTTTTGTAGGAGTGATCTTCAGGGTATATTATTAAATGATAAAAATAAATGGGTAGAACAAGGTGTACTTTATGCTCCCTTTATAAGGGGGGGATGCATTTACATATCTGCTTCTATTTTCATAAAGAAACAATGTAAGGATAACCCCCAAACTAAAACAGAGGCTTACTCAAGAGGAAGGAAGGTAATACTTGGGCACAGAGATGGCAAGTTTTTCCTTCTGGACTTAGCTGTCTGTGCAGTAATGATGGGGGGGCCGCTGTAGCCAGCCTGCAACCAGGATAGGAGCTACGCCAAGAATGGTCACAGTATGCACTGAAGATGACAGAGTGCACACAGAATGACCCTGGGTCCCCCATGATGTTAGAGCCGATGAATTAGTTCATTAAAATCAGCCTACTTGCTGACTTTTATTCTGCTACATAACATGTGAGGTTATCTTTTCTGTGACTTGAAGCCAAAGCATACTGATGTGTTAGTATACTAGTTGTTGTTTCAAACAAGATAATTCATGAAAAAGTTCTTTACCAGCACATCTCACATGGTGAATGTTTAATAAATATCAGCTAATATAGTCATCCACTTCCCTATTTTCCAACCCTATCACCGGATTCTTCTCATCAACGTCATCACTTTCTCAGTATCACTGACATCTTTTTTTCCTCCATCCTTGCTGCTATCAGTTCTGTAACATCTCTTCTGCAATCCTCGTTGCTTATCTGATCACACAGTGAACCTGTCGTTCTATGCCTACCCAGCTAAAAACTCTTAATGTCTTTATTCTTGGGATCAAGATAAAAGCTTTAGCAGGGCCTACAGCAGTCCTCCACAGCCTGTCCTCCGCTTAGCTCTTCAGCCACATTGTCTATTAGATTTTCCCTTGATCTCTGTATTCCAATTATACTTATTTCAGTTCCTGAAATGAACGTTGCTCCTTCCCACCACAAGGCTTTTGCATGTGCTGTCCCCACTATCTAGAATGCATCTCAATTATCTTTATTTTGCTGAATTTGTTCCTACTCAAACTTCAGGTAAAATATATCTTTAGGGAAGCCTTCCAAAATCCCCTGTCCAAATCAAGTACTTTCAAAGAAAGTTTCTTTCTTTTTATTTATTATACATTATTAGCATGATCTCAACAAGATAGAGATATCTATTCTTCCATATAAACACGGCAGATTATTCCTTCTTCCTCACTGAACATTCAAAAGGAATGGGGCTGGAAATTTAGCACATTATTTTCTCAAAGATTTCTTGACTACTCAAGAAATAAACATTTTAGGGGCACCTGAGTGGTTCATTGGTTGCACATTTGACTTGATTGTGGCTCAGGTCCTAATCCTAGGGTCGTGAGATCGAGCCCAGGGTTGGGTTCTGCACTGAGCATGGAACCTGCTTAAGATTCTCAATCTCTCTCCCTCTCTGTCCCCTCCCTAGCTTGTGCTCCCTAAAGTTAAAAAAAAAAAAAAAAAGAAAGAGACATATTTTAGCTCCTGGAGCATGTATCACAGAGCAGCATAGGGAATGTGGGCTTTAGAGTTAGACCTTCATCTGGAACTCTGCTGCTGCTTAGCTACGTGACCCTGGGGAGTTCTGAGCCTCAGCAGTTTTCTCTATTCGATGAGGACAATGCACGTTGTAAGGATTTGCCATTATTTGTGTAGCAGGCTACCAGAGTACCTATAGTAGGTGCTATTATGAGAATTCCTCCTCTCCTCTATATTATTACACCCTTCCTTTATTTTTAAAGCCTATTTCCAGGCCACTCCTCAGAAATTTTCCCAAAGTAGCTCCATCCATGGTTCCACCCAGGGCTTTAGGTCTGAACTCATGAGTCCCCCTCACAGGATTCCTGTAACTGCTCCTTCAAGGTACAGTAATGCTCTGAGGCCCTCAGGTGCCTAATAAAACGAGTTATGTTGTAATTTGATCTCTCAAAATCACCTTACGTTGTGCTCAAAATGTCCTTCATTTGGAAATTCTCTTTTGGAACTAGAAAGAAACTTCAGAAAGTCGCCTTTTAAAAACCGTTCTCGGGGTACCTGGGTGGCTCAGTCAGTTAAGTGGCCAACTTTGGCTCAGGTCATGATCTTGTGGTTCATGGGTTTGAGCCCCGTGTCAGGCTCTGTGCTGACAGCTCAGAGCCTGGAGCCTGCTTCAGATTCTGTGTCTCGCTCTCTCTCTGCCCCTCCCCCACTTGTGCTCTGTCTCTGTCTCTCTCAAAAATAAACAAACATTTAAAAAATTTAAAAAAAAACCGATTAACTCCCCCTTAAACACAAACTAAAGCTCCTGTGCATATCACACATAATCTGTTTTGGCAGGCATAACAGTATCAATATACCGCTGCATTTGATGGGTCAGTTTTCTTGCCTGCTCCTCCTTATAAGCTTGACTCAGACACCTGGTATTGGACCTGGATTCCAAAACGATGAATGAAGGTAAGTCATTTCTCCTCATTTGTAAAAGAAAGAATGCTGCTTAGAGATGCAAGATCCCGCGTGAACAGGGAATTTGCTCATTGCCTATCTCAGCTTTTAGAGGGGGCTGGCATTTCCTGCCTCCTGGAAAAGGCAAGAAGCTGATTCCCTGGAGCCTCTAGGAAGAAGCAGCACTGCTGACACCTTGATTTTAGCCACTAATGGCTCCTTTTAAACTTCCAACTCCCAGAACTGTAAGATGATACACTGCCTTGTTTTACACCACTTAATGTGTGTGCACCTGTCACAGTGACAATAGGAAACTAATATTATCCATGGTCTCATTCACCCCGCCAATTATGTGGTCATGTGGAGCTTCTGAATACACTTTAAGATGCGGATGTTAATAATACCCAGCAGATGGCATGGAGCGCCACAGGAAAGATGGGGAAAAAAGAAAAAGTACAGGGAAATGAGATCACAAAGAACGTCTAATTATGGCATTATTATCTATAGGAGTTAACGAGGGGGAGCGTTAGTGGGACCAACACCAGACATTGCCTAGATGGCAAATGTCAAGGGTAACCCAGACACCCAGGGCTAATTTAAAGAGACTTCTGCTGCAAGGTGTCTGGGAAAGAATTTTTTCTTAAAGAGAGATGGAAAGGCCCTTTCCTTCCTTCTATTCCTGTTTGGTGTGCTTGATGTGAGGACACGCCACATGAAACTGCTGCAGCCATTTTGGGACCATGAAGAAGAGGCCAAGAGAATTCAAGAGAGGGCAACCCAGTGTTCTTACAGCAGTAAGCCTCTGAATCAGTCCTGGGGATGCACATTTCCAAGCTTCATTTTATATAGGCAATGGAATATCTATATTAACTGTCAGTCAGAAATTCGTTCTATCACTTATAACTAAAACATGACTTTAAAAACATAAAATTTGGCTTCTTAATCCATCTAAAGTACTTGTTAGTCATCTGAGCTCAAAAGTCAAGTGTTTTCTGAGAACTGACTTTGCTCTGCTATTGGGGGGCAAAAAAATGATCCAGATATGATCCACGGACTCAAGAAATTATCATCTATCAAGGGAAGAGAAACATATTCTATTTGTAGAAATTCTACCAGCAGAATACATTAAATCTTTTTTTTTAAAAAAGAAGGAATTCAAAGAACCAAGAGTTTAGAGAGAGAATCAGCCACCAAACAGGTATACTGAATACCCAGGCATACCACAGAAAGGATGGAGGGAGAAATTTAAACCAACAATAAAGCAGCCAAAAAAAAAAATTCAGTCGGCTTTTTATCACACACCAACAATTCTAAATAATGTCAGTGATCAAACATCCCTCCTAGAATTGAGTCAACTTTCTACAAAATTCTTTAGTTGCCATTGGATTTTAGTAATATACACTCTTACTTGAAATTATTACATTTTTATTGTTTATACTCTAACAAACATGTAGACTTGATTATACATTCATCTCAAGACCAAGTTTTTTATGATTCAGAATCCTTTGCTTTGAGATTTCTTCCTCTTGAATTATCTAAGTCAAATCAGATAATGTTCACTTGAGGTCAACACTATTGTCCCATTTCAGAAACCTAGAATCCTAGGGTGACTGGCTTCTGGAAGTTAAATCTGTAAGTTAGTTAGCCAGCTTTGGAAACAGCAATATTTTTCTTCCAATATACCGTTCTGTCTGTTTAGCATTTATGATTTCCCCAAATCAAACAGAATATACAGGCAGGTATGCAAAAATAGATGTTTAATCTAGTGGTCTCTCTTCAGATAGCTGGTTCTAGAAAAAAAGACTAATACCTCAGAAGAGCACATGTCCCATTTACCCCCCAAGGAGAATCATTTAGCCAATGGTGGATCAGTATCTTCCAACAGAGCTTTCCGGATGGAAATTTTCTGTATCCCTGCTGTATCTTTCCAATATGGTAGTCTCCAGCTACATGTGGCTCTTGGGCATTTAAACTATAACCAGTGTGACTGAGAAACTAGATTTTCTATTTACTTTTAATTAATTTACATTTAAATTTGATTAAAGATTACAGAATAGATCATAGGTCTCATTTGTCTCAGAGGTGAGTGGGTAAAAACAGATGTAGTTTATATGTATACAACAGAGTATTATTCAGGATAAATGGATAAAAAAGATATTATACATATATACATGCATACACACACACACACATACACACACACACACATACACACGAGTATTATTCAACCATAAAAATAAGGAAATCCTACCATTTGTGACAACATGGATGAACCTAGAGGGCATTCTGCTAAGTGAAATAAGTCAGAGAAAGACAAATACTGTATGATCTCACTTGTATATGGAATCTAAAATACAGAACAAAATCAAATTCATGGGTACAGAGAACAGATTGGTCGTTGCCAGAAGTAAGGGATGAAGGAGTGGGGGGAGGCTGGAATGAGTGAAATCAGTGAAGGTGAAAAACATTTTTAATTACAAAAAATAGTAAAACGCAAGGGTTTGCAATCTTTGTTGATGCAAGCCTAGCAAAAATTCCCAGTTTCCTTATCAACAGAGCTGAAAATACTATTTTGGCTTCCATGAGAGCAGTTTCTGAGAGATGTTATTTAAAATAATGGTAGGAACACATGTGGACACTTGCTTTTTATTTTTAAATCTTCAGCTCATTTCTTCTTCCTTCGTATGCCTTTTTTCATACTTTTTCAAATTTAGTTGTATTCAGCTCAAACGTTACCATCTCTGTAATCCTCCCCCCCTCCCCAGTTAGGGATAGAAATACAGCTCAAAGAGCTTTTTTAAAAAGTGGGACTGTATTATACGTTCATTAAGTTAAGTGAAATCATATGGACTCACAAAATCAACACAACAACAAGGATGGTGCAAGAACAGCAACAAACAAGAACTGGTATGTATTATTTAAATACAAAATATCCCCTAAACTTAAGTCAAATACCTGAACTCGTGCTTAACTGTAGTATCATCTGTTCTAGCCCTTTATCTAGTTTTCAAAGATAATTTTCACTTCATGTAATTTTTGCTTTTTTTGCTGAATTTTGAGCACAGGCTCTGAGTAAGATGTGACTTTGATGTACTCTATTTGATGTAGACAGGAGTGGAAATACACTCCACATTTGGAAAATTCTGCTCATTCTTCCATTTCTTGTGTCCTTTTCTTTCTAAGGTCTCTAAATTCTCCAATATTTCATAAGTGTGATTTCTGGTGTGAAATTACTTTATTTCCATAGAGATTATGTCCTAATGGCTAATTCTGGTGTTTGTTGACACTTGAAAGCCAAAGAGAAGTACGTATGGTACATTAACTGTCACTAACAAGTCAGAATATGTATCACACATATATGGTTATGTGTGGGTAAAAACACACACATAAATTACCATTTGGCAACAATGAAAACTCTTTAAAAGTAGAAGTGATGAAAAGATCAAAGAGGTTCTTACTGCTATTATTATCATTCTGAGGATATAATCATACATACACAGTATGAGTTGTTATTAATCTAGTAATCTATCAGCTGGAACTTTCATTTAAGTGATCTCTGTGCACCAACAGAACAACAAAGATTATCCATTGGATTGTGAAAAGCCTTTGAAGTGCTAAAAAAATTTTAACACTATATTAAAATATTCATGTATTTTAAATTACACTAAATTTTTCTTTCATGATCAGTAATGTCCTGCATGTCATATAAATAAGTAAAAACTAAAAATACTCCAACTATGAGTGTTGGCTCCCAAATGCCAGACCGGGGATAAGAGCATTCACTGACAAATTTGTTATCATTCCATAGAGAAGTTAGAAAAATAAAGACATAAATGACTGTCCTTTATTCTGTAATAATGTCCTTTGAGATTTTTTTGATTTTAAAATATCTGTTCTTAATGTAGCCAAGTTTATATTAGCCATGAGATTCTTTCGAGTCTAGACTTAGAGAATCAGAATGTCTTGGAGGAGGGCCTAGAAATTACCATGTTTAACAAGTTCCATTGATCAGATACATCTAATGTTTGAGAACCACCAGTATGGAGTCAAGTGTGCAGAATTTGAATCCAGACACTCAAAAGTTTGAAATCTTGCCTTGTCATTTTCTGAGTGACCAAAGATGTTTTACTTAAAGTCTCTCGGCCTCCATCATCATAACTACTAATTGGCAGGGCCGTTAGGAGGGGAGAAAATGGTAATCAACATGAAGTTTCCAACAGCACCTGGCCTAGACTAGAAACTCAAGGACACTAGTTCTCTTCCATACCCTGTAGATGCTGGATAAGTATGTACCATGCTGTATCTTGCATATGTATATTCTGATAAACAGAACCATAACATGGTCCCCCCAAATTTCTGACTGCTGATTACTGAATTAAACACAAATCAGGTACTGCTGTGGAGGAATTTTGCTTATGTAATTAAAGTCCCAAATCTGTTGATGTTTAGATAAGATTATTCTGTGGGCCTGACCTAATCACATAAGCCCTTTGCTTTTTTATTTTAGTTTGTTATGTTTTTTTGTTTTTTGTTTGTTTTGTTTTTGAGAGAAAGGGCTTTATTCTGCTACAAGTTGTAGGCTTTTTATGACTGGAAAGTATCCTAAGTTTAGTTCTTGACTTTCATAGTGTAAGTTGATCAGAACTTATATTCTGTTATATAATCATGTTTTGGCTTCTACCTGGTGATTTGCATGCTTTCTACCAAGTAATTAAGGTGTAAACATTTCTTTTGGGTTAACTTATTTTGAAGGTTTTAATGCATTCCAGCTTCTTCCCCTAGGAGATGACACCTGGTGACATTTCCTGGACCTTCCTGTTTTTGAGTTTACTTTCTTCTTCCTTCTTCCTTCTTCCTTCTTCCTTCTTCCTTCTTCCTTCTTTCCTCCTCCTCCTCCTCCTCCTTCTTCTTCTTCAGCATAGTTGACACACAATGTTAATTTGAGATGTACGAGTTAGTGATTTCATAAGTTCATACATTATCCTATGTTCACTGCAAGAGTAGCTACCAGCTGTCCCGTTACATCACTATTACAATATCATTGACTGTATTCTTAATGCTCTTTTTAAAAAAAAAATTTTAATGTTTATTTTTGAGAGAGAGAGACACAGAGTGTGAGCAGGGGAGGGGCAGAGAGAGAGAGAGAGAGAGAGGGAGACACAGAATCTGAAGCAGGCTCTATGCTCTGAGCTGTCAGCACAGAGCCCAACCTGGGGCTCAAACCCATGAACTGTGAGATCATGACCTGAACTGAAGTCAGATGCTTAACTGAGCCACCCGGGTGCCCCTTAATGCTCTGCTTTTTATTCCCATGACCTACTCATTCCATAACTGGAGGCCTGTATTTCCCTCTCCCCTTTACTCATTTTACCCATCCCTATTACCTTCCCACTGGTGACCATTAGTTTGTTCTCTGTATTTATAGTTCTCACTCTGCTTTTTCATTCATTTTTTTTTTACATTTCTTGTATGAGTGGAGTCATATACTACTTGTCTTTCTCAGTCCAACTTAGCACAATCTCACCTGTTTTAATGACTGCATGATATCACATTGTGTGTGTGTGTGTGTGTGTGTGTGTGTGTGTACCACATCTTCATTATTTGTCTACTGATGGACACTTAAGTTGCATCTGTGTCTTGACTGGAATAATGTAAATAATGCTGCAATAAACAGGTGCATGTATCTTTTTGATTGTTTTTGTTTTCCCTGGGTAAATACCCAATAGTAGAGTTACTGGATCATATACTATTCTATTTTTTATTTTTTATTTTTTGAGGGATCTCCACTCTCTAAAAGTGGTCATGACAATCTACATTCCCATCAACAGGGTGCGAGGGTTCCTTTCTCTCCCCATCTTCACCAACCCTTGTTATCTCTCGTCTTTGATTCTAGCCATTCTAATAAGTGTGAGGTGATATCTAACAGTGGTTTTGATTTCTATTTTCCTGACGACTAGTGGTATTAAACATCTTGTTATGTGTCTATTGGCCATCTGTACATCTTCTTTGGAAAAATGTCTATTCAGGTCCTTTGCCCATTTTTTAATCAGATTGTGTGTCTTCTTGGTGTTGAGTTGTATAAGTTGCTAAAATGTCCATATTACCCAAAGCCATCTAGACTCAATACAACTCCTATCAAAATACTAATAGCATTTTCACAAAACAAGAATGAATAATACTAAGATTTGTATGGAATCACAGAAGACCCTGAATAGCCAAAGCAGTCTTAAGAAAGAAGGAATAAGCTGGAGAAATCAAAATACTAAATTTCAAGATATACTACACAAAGCTGCAATAATCAGAACAGTAGGGTACTGGCAGAGAAACAGAATTGAGACCCCAGAAATAAACCCATGATTACACGGTCAACTAATCTATGACAAAGTAGGCAAGGATATATAATGATAAGCAGTCTCTTCAATAAATGGTGCTGGGAACACTGGACAGCTACACGCAGAAGAATGCAACTGGGCCACTTGCTTACACCATACACAAAAACAAGCCCAAATGGATTAAAGACCTGAGTGTGAGATCTGAAACCATAAAAACCCTAGAAGAGAATACAGGTAGTAATTTCTCTGACTTTGGCCATAGCAACATTTTTCTAGCTATGTCTCCTGAGGCAAGGGAAACAAAAGCAAAAATAAACTACAGGGATTGCAGGAAAATCAAAAGCTTCTACACAACAAAGGAAACCATCAACAAAACAACAAGACAACCTACTGAATGGGGGAAGCTATTTGCCAATGATATATGTGATAAGGGGTTATTATCCAAAATATATAAAGAACGTATGCAGCTCACAAGAGCCCTTCAAAAGCAGAGAAGTCAGAGAGACACACTCAGGCAGGCCTGGAAGAAAGTCAACATCCATGTTATGAAATGCCACAGGGCCACGTGGCGAGGACCTGGGACTAGCCTTTAGTTGCTCACATCAGTCCCCAAACTGACAGCCCACAGGGGGACCTCAGTCCTACAACTACAAGGAAATGAATGTGCCACAACTGAAGGAGCTTAGAGGAGATCTTTCCCTAGTTGAGTGTCCAGACAAGGATGCAGCTGGCTGACATCTTGATTTCAACTTTGCCATACCCTAAGCGGAGAACTCAGTCATGCCGTGTCAGAATTCTGACCTCCACAACTGTGAGATGAGAAATGAGTGCTGTCCTGAGTCCCCAGCTTTGTGATAGTTTGTCACAGGACAATAGAAGAACATATATATACTGTAATTGTGCTGTATGATTACATTTTTAAAATGTAACATTATGTGAAAACAATTTCTTCCTCTTGCCTTTTCGGCCACACACCTGTGCTTGTGTCTATAATATAAATATGAAGTGACAGCTCTTATCTTCCGAGGGACAAACGGAAGGAAAAACAACCTATCTACTATTTTGACATATCACCGAGGACTACATAAATGCACATCTCTTTCACTCCATCTCCTTTAGTTTGTTGTAAATGCCCTACAGTGAAATAACCTTCCATCCTGCTCACAGGCTTAGCTAAGAGTCTAGAAACAACTAACACAGCTAAGAGTCTAGAAACAACAGCAACTGAACTTTTAACTCGGACAAACAGCAATCCCCAAAGGTATACAACTGTGAAGAGTTTTCTCCCTTATTACTGTTGTTGACTTTTTCTTTTCTTAGTCCTTCCATATGGTTCGGGGCGGGGGGGGGAAGAGGCTGACACTTTCTGCCCTTCTGACCTGGACCAAGATCAAGCCTTTCTTTGAAAGTCTGGAGTCTTCAATAAGAACAGTAAGCTTTATATGTTGTTCAAACTAAATCCCAATTGGTTTGAATTGTTTGAACGAGGAACTCAGACAAGTAGCTGCATCTTCTAATGTGTTTCAAATAAAAATAAATAGTCTCTAGTCTCCCTGAAGTCTGATCTCACAGAAGCATCATGATCTCTTTCCCCTTTGTACAACCTACAGCAACTATATGTAGGAATTTCCACTGGTGTAGGAGGCATATGTGCATTTCACACATAGATAACAGCACCTACCATTTACTGGGCAATTATATTCCAGATCCTGTTGTGGGCACTTTAGGTGTATTAACTCAACTGTGATAACATCTCTCTGAGAAAGGTGCCAAAGGTTCTAATCATGCTTCTTGTACAATGAGGAAACTACAGAGTATTTAGATAACTTCCCCCAAATCACATGGCTAATAAGTGGAGGAGTAGGGGATCCAGAAATTCTGGCTCTCCAGGTGTGTACTGAACACCTATTTCTGAGACGAGAGGTATTATTCTTCTCAGACAACAAATCTCCGGCATGCAAAATTCAGCATTCAGCAGAAGACACAGGACCTTCACGTCAAAGCAGGTTTTCTCTGCATGGAGAAGCAGAATGCATAGGCTTGAGACAGGGAAACACCTAAAACAACAGGGATTGAGTCCAAACCCCTCCCTCTCCTTCACCACTGCTACTGGCAATAAAAATAAAGAATAAGAAAGCCTACTTTAAGCCTTCTGCCTAGAGCCTAGAAAATTCAATAAGGCACCATAAAACAGACAGGACAATTTAAGAGTTTATAGCAAGATAGAAGCTTTCAGTTCAAGTTATGAGATAAATAGGTCTTGAAAGGTGACTCCCTGGATCCCTGTTCCTTTATAAGATGTTCTTGGGTCCAAAACACTCTGTGCTTGAAATGTGTGTGTTGCAACGAAGGAAGGCACAATACACTCCTTTCAGTCCTGAGCCATTTGTTACTGCCGATGATGTCAGGATGTTCGACTGTGTGTGTGTGTGTTTCATGTGTATGTACGTATTTAAAAACAAAACAAAGCGATGAGATGTACAAAAAGCATTTCTTTTCTGGGAAGAACAGATTTTGGAACTACTCAGTTTTCTTCCCACCATGTTCCACATGAGCTCGGAAAACAGAACTAGCCCAACTCTCCAGTGTCTCTCCAGCAGCACTGTGTCTCTGTAGCTTGTCTACCTCCAAGTTCTGTAAATTAAATTATACCTTAAATAAGGTAAGGGGGTGACTATTTGTAGGAGACCTGTGATGAATCATTTATTATATAAATAAATGCCCTTTAAATGTCCTAATTCAGAAAAAAAATAAATGTTCTAATTCGGAAGTATGTGCCACATTGGTTTTAAAGGCACGTGCTCAGCTCATGCTTCCTCATCTTTCATAGGAGCCCTGCAGATGTTCTAACTGCGTTCTCTGTGTCCAGCCACACAGCACCCACTCTTAGTCCTTCCTACCTCACGTTCATCTCCTATATCACCTCAAGCAGGGGCTCTTAATCTGGATAGAAATCAGTGGTTCATCAACTTGGATAAAAAAAAAATCTGCATTTTCAGTGACATCTACCTGAAATTTAACATTTCTTTCTGTCAGGATTGGAGACAACAGGGGTGCCTGGCTGGTTCAGTCGGTTAAGCCTCTGACTCTTGATTTTAGGTCAGATCATGATCTCACAGTCAGTGGGATGAGCCCTGTTGGGCTCTATGCTGACACTGAGGAGCCTACTTGGGATTCTCTGTCTCTGTCTCTCTGCCCCTCTCCTGCTCGCTCGCTCTCTCAGTAAATAAATAAACTTATAAAAAAAAAAAAAGAAGAAGAAGAGTGAAGACAACAAACCTTAGTATTATTTGTAGTAGCAGTGACTTGGGCACCAAACAAAATCAGAGACAGTTTCCTATCTCATTACGGCTTTGGTAAATATCCCCAAATATTGTGTATACTCACCACCACTCACAGCTATCATAGTTACTAGACTTGTTGTTAGATCTTGTTATTTAATGCATTCACTAAAGAAGCATATATGTTGCTGTATCACAAACTTAGTTTTTCTGTATTTGGATCACTGTATCTTAATGTATTGGTCCCCTTCGAAATTCTATTTTTTTGTTTGTTTGTTTGTTTGTTTTTTAAATCCTCAGACAGGATCTCTTGGTTTTCCTAGACTGCTAAATGGGAGTCCCTGGTACACACACACACAAAATTAAGAACCTCTGTTCTGGATCTTTCTTTTTTAATGTTTATTCATTTTTGAGAGAGAAAGTGGGAGGGAGGGAGGGAGGGAGGGAGGGAGGGACAGCACAAGTGCCCACACACCAGCAAGTGGGAGAGGGGCAGAGAAAGAGGGAGACAGAGGATCCCGAGCAGGTTCTGTGCTGTCAGTGCGGAGCCCAACACAGGGCTTGATCCCACAAATTGTGAGGTCATGACCTGAGCCAAAATCAAGAGTCAGACACTCAACCGAGTGAGCCACCCAGGTGCTCCCGGATCTTTCTAAGATAAAGTTTTCCTAAGTTGTACCCTTAACTTCCTTATTGGTACCAAGTCATCTTCCTAATAGTGTTCAAATCCTTCATGGTTCACATATGGCCTTTCACGATCTCTGTCTCCTTCCACTGCCTTGCCACCGGTGTGCTGATGCTTGTGCTCTGCATTTCATCTGTTCCAAATTGTTTCAGGCTTCCCCATGCAATGAACCATCACAACTCTCTCTTGTCTCTGGATACAGTTCACTCTGATAAAAATGTCTCTGACTACTAGTGAACTCCTACTCATCCTGTAAGACCCAGCTCAAGGTCACCTCCTTGAGATACTCTGTCTGACATAAGGACTCTTCATCCCTTCCAGACTCACTGTGGTCACTTGGTCCTTTGCTGCACCCCTGCACATGCTATCTGCATTATAGCACCTAACACAGGGCATCATGGTTGTGTATGTATAGGTCTCATTAAGGGGTTGTGAGTGTGGGAGCTCTGGAACCATCTGTTCTACAATGGTGCCCAGCACATTGTGCATGAGCTTGACTGCTGCCCACAAACGCTGCATGAAAAAGTCAATCTTGACTTGGCCCTAACAGTGGTTCTATGGTCAGCCTAGGACTCTCAGTGGAGGCAGAAGTGAGACTAGCTAATTGTCTTGCTGATAGCTTCTTTGTGATGGAGAGCTATTAAGTTCCAAACGTTAGTGCTGAATTATCCCAGCCCCTCTGGGTGGATTAATTTATATCTTCAGAATTCTCCTAAGGAAACTTCTCCTATAGTAAAAAGAGCCACGAGTCAACAGCCTAACTCTTTGTGATATCTCCAAGGGGTGTCTCCTCCTAAAAAAGTTAGATTCCTTTTTATACACATCATTTGTTCATCTGCTCATTCACTTCCTCAGCAAATATTTCCAAGAGTCTATGACCTGCCAGGCACTGTCTGGGGGATTCAGCAGAACTCTCTGTGAATGATGGAAACACATATTTGCATCATCCAATCGTCCAATATGGTAACCACTAGCTGCATGTGGAAAGAGCCATATGTTGACAGCGGGCACCATACTGTTGCTGTGTGTGGTAGAAATAAGTGAACAAAAGTGTGAATAGATGACTAACAACCAGATAAACAAGAAATCCCCCAGATATTGAGAAGTGCCACATGCAAAGAATTAAGTAGGCCAATGCAGAGTCACTGAGGTGTCAGAAAAAAGTTTCTTTGAGGAGGTGACATTTCAGCTTATAGTTGAATATCAAGAAAGATCCTATTATGGGAAGAAATGGACAAAGGAAATTCTAGGCAGAGGGAACAAACAGTTACAAACCTGGAGGAGATATGTGCTTAGATTGTTTGAAGGAAACAAAGGACAATGTACCTGAAGTAGGACGTGAAGTCAGAGGATGGCTGAAGACACTTTGCAAGGGTCTGTAAACCAGAATGAGGAGTTCAGATTTGTTCTCTGGGTGCAATCAGAAGTCATTGGAGGGGTTTAAATAAGGGGAGGGCATGATATTACCTATATTTCATAAAGCTCATGGTGATGGCTCTATGAAGAATGGATTACAGAATGGAAGTCCATTCAGAATGATCATTACAGTAGTCCAGGTGTAAGGTGGTAGCAATTTTCTCTTAGGGTCATGGTTTTGGAGGTAGCGAGGAGCGAATAGAATCGGTATATATTGTACAGGGAAAGTCAACAAAATTTTCTGGACTGAGAAAGAGAGGAGAGTCAAGAACAATTCTCAGATTTAGAGCTTCAGCAAGTGGATGGCTCATACCACTTACTGGGATATGATTGGAGAAGGAGCAAATTGGGGGTGAAAAATCAAGAGTTCAGCTTTGAATAGCCCCAGTGTAATACCTGTGAGACATCCAAGTGGACATGTGAGGACTGGGAATGTGGATTTGGGATTTAACAACCCTTGGAGATGGTTTTTGAAGCTGAGGGGCTAGATGAGATTGCCTTCGGGACAGACACAGGTGGAAAAGAGAAAGCACTCCAGGAGGGTTGAGCATGACCGGCACGGGCATGTGGTGGTTATTCCCTTCAGATTAGGGTCACTCTCTCCTTGGGGCAAAACGGGCCAGTTCCAAGGGCCCAGCCATCAGTGACCCAAAGTGTAAAACACAGAGATGTAGTCTGATTTTTGCTGAACAAATGGGTACAGCCAGGGAGAGAGGCAACCAACTGTTACTAGCTGCCACTATGTTCACTCAAAAGCTTTGGAAGATTAGGAACAGCATCTTTATTTCACAGAGAATGTAACTGGGATACAAATAAATAGTCATAGAGACCTGAGTTAAAATCCTGACTCTATTCTTTTCTGGCTGCATAACCTTAGACAAGATATTTAACGTCTCCCCAACTTAATAAAACAAAGCTGCAGAGAGAACTGAGTAAAATAATGCATAAGATCCCAATGCCTACCACCTAATAAATGAGTTAGCTATGGATATAAATACTTCGACCACGGGTAGTAATCCTGGTTAGCACGCAATAGACCTAAGAAATTTACCCAGGTGTATGCAACCCAAAAGCTTGCGATCTTCCTATGGCTCTATGACCATGCTAGAAAACTACTTGATTTTGGCTTTATGCTTTCTTTCTCTTGTTTATTTCTCTAATGCTCCCTAAAAAGAATTTTTTAATTTAACTCATTTATTTTTTTTAATTAAAGTGTTCTTTCCTGAAGCTGATTTTGCCCTTTGTTCTAAGCCAGGCAAGTATTCAACTTTACATGTCCCTCTCAAATAGAAGTCCAGGCCGGTTCTTTCCCCTCAGCCCTTTCCCCCTCCCAGCCCACCTTACTTCTCAGGGGAACATCACCAGCTTACTCAGCACCCAGGGCTTGCCAGCAAAGCAGAGAGACTGCTCTTTTCCCAGCCTGCAGTTAAACGCTTGGATTAGCTACATTCCTGCTGACTCTGCTTTCACTGTGCATTCTATTTAATAAACCTCCAGCCACACCGGATATAAGAAACAAAGGTATGACAGACTATTTATTTACCCCTGCTGATCAACTGGAAACATGTATCTGGTATGGTCATCTCCCCACCTCCCTTCCCTGTTTTCTGCAGAGTATGTTCTCCATTTCACTTAGTTCTTTCACATGTGATATCCTGGATCCACACAGACACTCCTAATGAACCACCACTGCCAAAGCACATGTAGGGGACCCTCAGCAGAACTTGGAGCACACATGTTTCGTCCATACCTGCTCCCTCTTCTGTGTGTCTCTGTGTGTGCAATCTCATTAGCATTTTCCTGCCTTACACTTGGCTGAAAAGTTGTCTATAAGTCTTTACAGTGTAACACATGGATGCTGGCCAGTTTTTCACCAGTCAGCATTTTCTAAGGTTAGAGATTCTAATTAACTCACTTTGAACTAACCTCATCAGGGTTGTGGATTAATTCAAAAATGCATTTAAATCAGTTCAAGCAAATTTTCTCTAGATCAAGGCGGATGAGAAGTAGAGATGGATCACTTAATTTTAACTCTTACCTTTTCTAATGTGTACATGTTAGATGATTACTTTTTTTTTTTAAATTCTCAAAAACTTAATCTCTAAATCCAACACACTGGATCTATTTTTCTTTTTATCTCCCTTTCACGTTGGCATTTACCATTCCTGCACATCAAGTCTTTGTATCCATTAGGAAAGACATCTGGTAGGGCTCTTTGACATTTTTCTGTCATTACATTATGGCAAAATTTGCCAAAGAGAGAGATGTGTTGCTTGCCTAGCCATTCATAATGCCCCAACAAGAGCCATTTGTTTTCATTAACTATGTCAGAGGTTCCTAGCATCTTTCCAGATGTGTGGGCAAGGTGACAATTCAACTCAGCATTCCAGGATCTTACAAATTAATTGCTCAAAATAAATCGCTGCAAAACCTAGCTGCTGTCAGCTCCCATACATACCAATTCACACACATGCTTAGATTTCTGGACTTATTTACTTACTGTCTTGTCTTGGTGTCTAAACTTTCTTTCTATTTGCCACTATTTCAGACAACTTCAGGAAGAAACTTTAATCTTGTCGCTCCTTCCTCTGTAATTCCCTGGATCCATTAGCTCGATGGGTCTCTTTACTGCAACTGAGAATGCTTTTTTTTTTTTTTTTTAAACTGGCTAGGTTTTGTTTACCTCGGTGCACTGAGAATGGCTTAAGGGCAATGGCTATCTCATTCACTTTTATAATCAAAGAATCTGTTGACACATACAGTGAAGGCACTATACTGTTGGAATAACAAAATGTCTTTCTTAATCATTTCAGATAAATAACCAATGATATTCTCTCCTCAAAAAACACTGATCACATATCCATAGAAACAAAATTCTGCCTATCATTTTAAGTAGTTAAGGACTTTGATCTACAGACATGAACTCACCTTGCTAAGTCTATCTATAGGGTGAAGTCTTAGGTGGTAAAATACATGGGTCCAAAATAGTTGGAGTTCATGGGGAATCTGATTTAAAAAAAAAAAAAAGGTTCTCTTCTTGTTTCCTGTTCTATAATGATACCAAAAGAACTCGGGCCACCGATGTCTATCACAAATTCTGAGTCAAGCCAAGGGAAAAAGATACCCAAGAAAATTTGTTATGCTGGCTTATCAAAGACTGAGCAAACCAGGACGGTAAACACAGGGTTCCACCATACATTCACATCCCATGGCCATGGCCCTCGGACTACACCCAGTGCAGACACTGAGTCACTGGCTGGGTCACAGTATCAAATCACACTAATTTCTCACTTTTAGTTCAGCTCACTGCGTCATTTCTAACATAATGGATGCTCCCCGGTTTAACATTAGCAGTGGCTACAAGCCGTCTTTGATTGGGTTTGGTACCTATCTGATTAAATTTCCTTCAGTTTTAACACTGATCACCTAGGATTTCAAAGTAGCTAAAACTGCTAATTAAATTTATTCTGATGCAGTTTGGCACATATGACCAGGTAGATATGGAAAATATTTTTGGGGGTCTCAGGGGTTTTTGGTAGGCCTTGCCATTCTTTTTCACAAATGAGAGCAAACTTCTAATCGGTCATGAATATCCCTTTACTAGGGGTTTATGAGTCCTGTTGTGTTTTGTGTTTCCTCCTCTGGGTAGTATTTGTGCTTCTTCTGCCCTAATTCTTTTTAATGCTCTATTGAGTATGGTTTGATGTTTTCATCTAATAAGGGCTAGATGGACCACAGAATTTCCAACAACAGATCTCAAAACTGTTTTATAGCTTCAGTAACGTATTTCTTCTTTTCTTCTGGCCCCTGTCTCTGTCACTTTTTTATATCCATCCATCTCAAAGGAAATCCTTGCCTTTGGTTTTCTTTGACCTTTTCAAAATCTGATTTTCCCACATTCTTTCCTGAACTATCATTTCCAGTATTTTGGCAATCTAGTAAATGAGGGTAGAGGAGTTCCCAAATCTTTTCACTTTACCCTTGAGAAGATCTCATCATGGGGTAACTGGGTGGCTCAGTCAGTTAAGCGTCCGACTCCTGATTTCTGCTCAAGTCATGATCTCACAGTTCGTGGGTTCAAGCCCCACACTAAGGTCAGCACTGACAGTGCAGAGTCAGCTGGGGATCCTCTCTCTCCCTCTCTCTCTCTCCCCTTCCCCTGCACTTCCTCTTTCTCAAATTAAATATTAAACAAAAATGATTCTATCACTGTTGTCTAGTTCCAGACTTCATAACTCTGTAGTACAGCACTCTGTAGTTAATTTGAAAGGCTTCCATGTTCAAGATTCCTGGGTATCAATGTTAATAAAAATCTTCTATAGATTTCTACCAGAAGGCTCACTTTTGTCTTGCATTTCTTGGATGAACTTATGGTGTCCTTCCTGACCTGCTTGTGTGTCGACTTTCTCTAAAGTGATAGTAATTTACAAAATCTCGACCCTTCTTTAATAACCACTAAATAGCACCCAGCAGGATCTCTCAAGCCTCGCAACAGAATATCCCACATCCCACTGCACGCAGCCCACACAGTAACAAGAAATACCTTGTCCATATGCCTTCAAGCCTGTTCCTATTGTTCTTGAGTTATGGCTGTTGCTGAAAAATTCCATTTTAAATTTTTTCTCTATTTATATATTCCATATATTATGTTTCAATTGTATTTCTTAGTTTTAAGTCTTATCCTGATGTAACCTCTGTTACTGAATTTTATTTGTATACAACTATCACAATTTTTTAGTTGTTTTCTAGTATAATATTCTTTCACTCTTTCCTTCTCTAACTCCTTCTCTCTCCCCTCTGTTGCCATTATTGCTATGAGAGGAATGCGTTATTTACTCTTAGAACTCAGAGGACAACCCTGTGAAACACACAGTTTCACTAGTGTGGTTTAGAAGACCCAGAACTGCATTCCCATCTGTTTTTAAAATAATGGTTTTGTGCTTCCTCTTAAAATTTTACTTTCTACCTTTTCCTCCCCTCTTCCCCTGTAATGCTACACAGTGCATTTACCATTTTCATACTTTTCACAATTTTTTTGTTGCATACTTGCCATTTTTAAGACACTGTGGTGGAGGGTAGACAAATTTGCAAAATTTTTTCTAGCAAAATCCCCTATTTCTGCCTTATTGACAGTCACTATCTCCTGTAAGCTCGTTGGTCCCTTCCAATGTCACCTCAAGTGGTTTTCCATTTTTCAATTCCAGTTGCCTTTCAGAGAAGGGAGCCTGCTGGAATGAAAGCACTTGGCAAAGATGAGACCCAATATCTGCCCATCTCCCACAGGGCCTCGCCAGAAAGAATTATGAAGGTGCTAACCTAGTAATATGCTACCTATCACACCTGAAAAAGATTGTATATGTGCTTTCAATTGAATTGATTTTCCCAGCTGTGTGAATGGGGGTCATCTTTGGACGTCCACACGCTCTTGTGGGGACTCATTCAGGCAGTAGCTCATGCCAGGATTCAGCATCACACTTAAAATTTACCAGAACAGGGCACAGTAGTTCCTTGATCTGACAGTGACCAGAAATAATAAGAACTGATGATACTACTTTGGATGAATCCAGAAGAAAGAAAATACAGAAACCTTGACTTCCTTTTCAAAGGTAGAAGGTAAAGAGTTCAGTAGGTAACACGAGGGGAAGTGAGCAACTGAAAACTCCAGGACAATTATTCCTCCATAAAGATGCTTCTTGAGAATGCTTGGCTACCACATGTAGTATCATGAATTCGGCATATTTTAATTGCCCGTTATTTTTGGCAAGGTGGCATTTTAAGTTTTTGTTCCTAATTGCAGAACGGACAAACAGCATTTAATTCCTGTTGATCCGGGATTATTTTTATTCTCCAGCATGTCCCAATGTCACACTAGAAAAAGGTACAATGCTTTCTGGGCACTCCTCCTACAGATTGTCTAAAATATCCACACGGGGTAACATTCCTATTGCTTTCAGGAGCATCTGAAACAAGCCATAGGGATATTCAGCAGGAGTCACTTGGGGGGAAATGTGTGCTTTTTCTCTGTCTTCAGCATTCAGGCCGTTTTTCAACTTAAAGCCCTATGCAAAGGGAGGGGCCATGCCCAGCCTTTAGTTTCATATATTGCGACAGCATGGTGTTTTTCTGATCTCACTTATCCTGAGAGAGCTGTCAGGGATGGCCCCTGCAGAGACAGCTGACCTAAATTATGACTTCTTTCAGGGAAGGGAAACCCCTTTAGGACAAACAGGAAGCGATCTTTCAGCATAATGTATTCCCATTGGGAGCAAGTAAACAGTTTACTGTTCAGTTCAAAGCAGTGAATTCAAGACACATAAGTTAGTTTTGGCTCAATGTGACCCTAAAATCAAGTCAAATGGAATGAGTTTACAATTCAGAGCCTTAAATTCTGTTTGGCTGAACACTGGGGTTGAAATGTTGAATCCCATCTCAACTTAGTTATTATTTTTTTCTTTAGCCATTTCCAAAATACTGCTAAATTCTGGAAATAAAATAAAGAAAAGTGCTGAATTGGTTTTCAGATCCATGAGCAGACTTTCTTGGTATATAAAAAAAAATTGTCCCCTGAGGTGTAAAGTGGAAAATAAATTTTAAGCATATACATACAACTGAAAGACATTTTTCTCAATCTAACTGTAATCCTGAGAAATTCAGATTTGGCTTTATAATTTATTTGACTTTTCTCTGCCAGTTATTAGTGAGACTTATCTAGTTTTATTAACTTTAGAGTTAATTAAACACAGTTTGCTGATTAAGTGGCACAATCATCTGCCTTCATAAAGGAAAAGGATCTTGCCCTTTAATTCATTAACCAAGACTCCTCATGTAGTTACGAAGAGGTTGACAATAAAAATGTGCATCTGTTATTTAGTCTATAGGGGTAACACATCCTGAAAAGTCAACTGGGCTGTTTTTCCCATTTTTTCCCCTAGTATGCATACAATGAAAATCTTCACAGATTCAGAATAAATTACAGTTACTCTCATCTTCCAATCTGTCAGTCCTGTTACTCCTGTAGAAGAAAGTGATTTTGGTCCTCTAAGTTTTGTCTCTACAAACATAATGCCAGCGAGATAACTAAACATCTTATTAGAAGCATCTAAACAAATTACATGCAGGATACAAAATGATAGCTAGGTCTACTAAATGTCCTCAATTCTACCTAATGGCTTTCCATTCTGATCAAAAATTGGGTAGAATATATTTAAGCAGTGGCCAGTGGTTGGGTTGTTCAGTAAAATCTGATTAGGGCTTTGGAACGCAAAAGTCTGTTCCAAGTCACTTGAGTCCTAGGAACCAGGAGTCCAGGTTGTGGTCTGAGAATGTCTGGGTGCCCCCCAGAGTAAGCCTAATGTAGGGGTTCTGTCTATAACCAACGAAAGAGTCACTATGCCATCTGCTTCAGTTTACAAATCCTAGGATAAGAAATACAGAGATTGAGAAAAAGGCATCATTCACCCCCAGGTTTTTCTATTTTTGTTCTTTCTATTAAGGTCATTTTAAGCTTCACTATATCTCACCAAACTTAAGACTTCTGTTATCTTATACATCTACACACAGATGTTACAATATACCTACTGATCCAAATTCATTCTCAACAAGCATGTTGAGTTACTTCTATATGTCTTGGTACCATACAATGTCCATTAAGGAAAAGGAGGGGAAAAAAAAAAAGGCAGGCACAATAGAGGCATTGTAAAAAAATATACAAAACAGTCTTTTTTCTCTTATAAAAACATCAAGTCCCTAACCCTGAAAGATTAGTCTTTTTGATGTCGAATCCAAAGGGAAAAAAAAATCATTCTAATTGAAGGGGGAAGGCACTCTTGATCCACATGTGTCCAGGCAGCTATTTTGATTTCTAACCCAAGAGGGAGTATGAGACACATGACATCTCTTGTGCAGTGATAGCAACTGGAAACCTAATCACTTCTGTTTTGCTTTTGCTGCTCAGTTGGCAGTGGGATACGTGAAAGACATGGGGGCTGCCCAGGATGGTTTTGCATAACCATCAGGAACAAAGGAAATACCTTTGGGATGGCACAGGGGCCACAGATCAGGTATCAGGTCTTGGGTACCCCTTGTGGTTGCGAGGGCGATACAGATGGCAGAACTGAGCCAAGGTTGGTGGGGACGGGGTGAGGGATGAAAAAAAATTGCAACCTTAATGAGTTACAAAATAAATAAAAGGCATGGCTTTAATTTAAATCTTTTATTCTGGACATTCCCTTTATCCCTCACATTTTTATCTGAATAATTTCAAATCTGCTTTTGAGTTGAAATAGTACAATGAGCACTCATATGGCTTTATCTAGCTCTATCTACATACATCCTTTAGAACTCTTTAAATGTACATTGCAGATATCATGACAACTCATCCCTAAATACTTCAGCACGTACCTTGTTCAGCATAAACAAGAACATTCTCCTATACAACCACAATACCAATAACATAACTTAACACTGAAAAGTATGACTTGTATACAGTCTGTACTTGAGTTTTCCAAAAATGTCTTTAATAAGTGTTGTTATTGGATCCAGGAATCAATAAAAAATTACTTACTGAATTTGGTTGCAAGTCTTTCTGGTATCTTTTAATCTAGAACAGGTCCACTGCCCTGTATATTTCTCTTTTTCTGGTCATTCATTACACTTTTTTTTTATAACAGTCTTTTTTTAAAGTTTATTTATTTATTTTTGTGAATAGAGAGAGATAGAGAGAGTGCAAGCACAAACTGGGGAGGGGCAGAGACAGAAGGAGACACAGAATCTGAAGCAGGCTCCAGGCTCTGAGCTGTCAGCACAGAGCTGGATATGGGGCTTGAACTAAAGGACAGCAAGATCATGATCTGAGCCATAGTCGGATGTTTAACGAGCCACCCAGGCAACTCTACACTGACATTTTTTAAGAGTCCTGAGGTGAGATATCTCGTGCAATTTTGCACCATCTGTTTTGTGTGATGTAGCTTCAAGACTAGATTCAATGTAAACATGATGAATCCTTTATATCTTGCTTTGTTGTTGTTGTTATTATTGTTTTCCACTTGATGATATACCCTGGAAATCACTCTGTCACAGTTCAAGGACATTTTCCTCATTCTGTGCATCTTTATGTTTATAGAACTTTGCTGTGCAAAGGTTACTCAAACATTCACCTATGGATGGACATTTGTGTTCCAGTATTTCAATATCACAAGAAAGTGGTATTGAACAAACAAATTTGTGTATAGGTGGGTTTGTTTTTGGGTTTTTTTGGGGGGGTGTTTTTTTTTTTTTTTATTAAGGTGTAATTCCAGGGTAAATTACTAGAAATTAAATTGCCGGGTCAAAGAGTAAATGAATACTTATGTCTTGTAGATACTAATAAACTTCCCTCCACAGGTGTGGCACTATCTTGCATCACCACCAGCAATGCAGTATCTTTTTTTCTATATACTCAATAGAGTGTGTTGTCCATCTTTTGAATTTTTAGCAATCTCATAGATGAGAACTAGATCTCACTATAGTTTGATTTACATTATTCTTTGGATAAAGTTGGGTATTGTTTTATTTTAAAGACTATTTACAATATATTTTCTGTCACCTGTGTCTTTTTCCCATTTATCATCAGGTTTTTGGTATTTCTTTTCCTATCATTTTTAAGAAGTTCTTTATACATTAGGAAGATTAGGCTTTTATCCTTGTTATATTTGCAGGTATCTTCTCCAAATTTAATTGATTTCAAATTTTGTGGTTTTTTTATGCAAGAGATTTATTTTTACTTTTATACAATAATTTACAAACTTCTTTATCTAATTGCATCTTGATTTTTGAGTCATTACAAAAAGGCTTATCAATATAGGGATTACACAAGAATTCTCCTAGATTTTCTTCTAGTAGTTGTATTGTTTCATTTTTTACACACTTGACCTCTGACCCATTTGAAGTTCATTCTACTATATGGTGTGAGGTAGGATTCAAGTTTTTGTTTTCCAAACAGATCTCATGTTTTCCCAACAGTGTTTATTAAAAAGACTATCTTTACCCTCAGTGATTAGAGATGCCCCTTTTACATATACTACATTTCCATATGTGTGAGTTTGATTCTTGATATTCTATTGTTTGGTTTGCATAGCTATTCATACACCTAGTCCCACACTGCTTTAAATACTGAAGTTTTAGACTTTACCTTAGTATCTGGTAGGGATGGTCGTTCCATTACTGCTGGTCTTTTTCAGCATTTTCTTAACTATTATACGTGTTAATTTTTCCATAAGAACTTAGCATTAACTTGTCTATTATCAGGAAGAACAAAACGTATTGTGTTTATTAGGAAGTATTGCTTTTCAATATTAACTTGTTTGCCTCTACTTCTGTGTGTTTTATGAGTGCTTTGAAGTTTTCCTCATCATTTTGGCACATTTCTTGAAATGCAGTTTTCTCTTCCATTATTCCTTCTAACAGCTTTTGTTTGTATGCATGAGAGCTAATAATATTTATATTTGTTTTATATTCTGGTATGTTACTAGATTATTTTATGATTTATGTTGGCCTCATTACTGAGACTCTAAGACTTTTTAGATATCATAATAATAAATACAGATAATTTTTACCTCTTTCCCAATTCTTATAACTCTGTATTTACTCTTGCTTGATTTCTTTGGCTAATATATCCAGTGCCATGTTGACAATAGTAGGGTATTGGTCATCTTCCTCTTGTTCCTGATCCTAATGTGGATACCTTATGTTTCCTTACTGATGCTGAGTTTTACATACACACATACATGTATATACATGTAATGTAATATATACATACGTGTAATATACATGTAATATATACATACATATATATATATATATATACACACATACATACACATGAATACATACATCGGTCTACATATGAGAGAAGGGGGACAGAGAGAAGAGAAAAATAAGAGTCATTAAGGAAGGATCCATTAATTCCTATTTTGCTGATATCTCTTATAACTCAGGAATGGGTGGTAATTTTTAATAAATGCTTTTTTCATGGAGGTAATTATATGATTTTCTCCTTAGATCTATTACTATGGTAAATTTTATTAGTGGATTTCCTATTATTGAACCATCTTTGAATTTCCAGATTAAAACTTATAAAAAAATTTTCAATGTGCCATTAGGTTTTATTTATGACACCGACATTTATATTCATATGTGAGACCAAGCTGCTGCTTCCTTTTTGTACTGTCTTAATAATATTTAGAAATTTATGTCTACACTTGTTTCATAAGAATACTTTGGGAGCCTTTGTTTTTTTGTTTGTTTGGTTTTTGTTTGTATTTCTGTGCTGAGAAACAGTGTAGGCACATTTGGGATGATCAAGCCTTTGAAGGTTTAGCAGAATTTTCTTGTGACAATATCTAAAGGAGCAATTTTTTGTGGAGTAAAACTTTGATAACTATTTCTATTCTGTGGAAATTTATGTTTTTTTTAATCTCTCAAGGCCAATTTTAGCAAATTGCATTATTTTAGGAAATTATCCATTTCAGTGAGATTTCAAACTTATTTGCATAGAGTGGTGCAAAATATCTTGAACAATTTTTAATTTTCTGGATTTCGCAGTGTTTACCCATTGCCATTATTAAACAGTGTCCCCGTTATCACTATAGTTTGAATTTTGTCATTTGGGCCTCTCACATTTGTTCTGTGTTCTCAGTCGATAAAACCAAAGCCTTCCTTGTGAAAACAGGCTAAGCAAAAAAGAAAGCCAATGAACCAGAGTTGTGTTGTTTAATTCACTAAAGATTTTTTGTTTTTGTTCGTTTTGGATGAAATATTCATCTGTCACACTGAGGAGCAGGATTTGGGTAGTTCCCTAGATAGTTTCCTTTGGCCTAACAACAATAAATCAAAGGAGGTAAGGAAATTTTGAAGACATTACCAACCATGCATATACTGCAGATCTTACCAGTAAGCCTTCATTTTATTTTCTTATTAAATTTTTTTTTTTATTTTTTAAGAGCGAGAGAGAGAGAGAGTGTGTGTACATGAACACAGGAGGGGTAGAGAGAGAGAGAGAGAGAGAGGCTCCAGCCACACCCAGAAGAGAGCCCAAAGTGGGGCTCGAACTCCCGAACCATTAGATCATGACCTGAGCTGAAATCAAGAGTTGGATGCTTAATTGACTGGGCCACCCAGGTGCCCCACTAGCGACTCTTTTTTCTAACTGTGGTAAAATATACACACCATAAAATTACCTTTCTAACCATTTTGAAGTATACAGTTCAATGGCATTAAGTACGTTCACACTGTTCTACAGCCTTCACCAATATCGATCTCTGGAACTTTCTTCATCTTTCCAAACTAAAACTTTGTACTCATTAAATACTAAGTCCCTATACCCCTCTCTCCACCCCCAGTCCCTGGTAATCACTATTCTACCCTGTTTCTCTATGAATTTGACAACTCTAAGTACCTTATATAAATAAAATCATATAGTATTTGAGCTTTTGTGCTGGCTTATTTCACTTAGTACAGTATCCTCAAGGTTCATCCATGTTGTAGCATGTGTCAGAATTTCATTCATTTTAAAGACTGAATAATATTCCTTTGTATGTATTTACCACATTGTGTTTACCTGTTTATCTGTCCATGGATACTTGAGTTGCTTCACCTTTTGCTATTATAAATAATGCTACTATTAACATGGCTGGACAAATATCTAAGTTTTCAATTATTTTGAATATATACCCAGAGTGGAATAGGTGAATCATACAGCAAGTTATTCTTAATGTTTTGAAACATTATAGTTCTGTTTTCCATAGCAGCTATATCATTTCATATTCCCACCATCAGTGGAAAGGGTATCAATTTCTCTACATTCTCACTAACACTTGGTTATTTTCTGTTTTGTTTTTAAATAATATCCATCCTAATGGGTATGAAAGGAAACCTCATCATAGAGCATGCCTTTTGTGCTTATGTTGTTATATTTCAATATTATTGTTTTATTCCAATATTGTGTAATAAGCACAAGACTCAGATTCAATCAACAGCAGATACTGGGCCACTATGTGACAGTTATTGTGTTATATGTTCTTACAAACAGTTTTCACATTTACTGCATATAGAAAACCCAGCTAGTTTACTTCTTATGTAAATAAATCAAAGAAACTTTCCAAACTGTGTCCAAGGATACCTGAATAATGCAGCCATGACAGAACTCTGCTCTGCTAGGTTTTCTGATCTCCTTAAACAAATTGGTTAACTTTCTAAGTATGAAAGGAGAGGAAAGGAACATAAAAAATATGGGACAAAGAGAAAATAAAAAGTATGATAGCATATTTAAACCATAATATATAAATCAGTACATAAAATATAAACAGACAAAAATGGGAGGCACCTGAGTGGCTCAGTTAAACGTTTGACTGTTGATTTTGATTTCATCATTGGGAGTTCAAGCCCAGCTTTGGGCTTTGTACTGGGCTCGAAGCCTGCTTAACATTCTCAATCTCCTTCTCCCTCTATCCCGTGCCCCAACTTATGCACTCCCTCTCAAAAAAAAAAAAAAAAAAAGCTAACAAACAAAAATGTAAGGGCTAACTTAGAGGGCATGCTGGATCATATACAACAAACAAGAAAACAGCAATCAACCAAAAGATTCCCCCAAGGTAGCAAGAAACAGCTATATGCTGATTATAACAAACACCTCATAAATATAAGAATACAAAAGGTCTCAAATAGAAAGGTGGAAAATATATACTGTATAAACATGAAACAGAGAAAGATGTGCTAATATCAGGATAGGCTCTAAGGCAAGAAATAATATTAGAAATAAGAAGGCTATTTAATAATAACCTTTCTATTAAAAGTTATTTTTGAATGTGAACATAAAATTAATGACATATATTTAATTACACAACCTTAATTTATAAAGAAAAACTAATAGACTCAATAAAAGAAATTCCATAACAACTGTTAAAAATTATAACACACTTTTCTTTTGGTAGAATAAATGGGGAAAACCTCACCAAAGATATAAACAACAACTAACAGGCTTGACCTAATGGACATATATAGAACACTATATCCAACAACTGTTGAACATATATTCTTTATAAACGCAAACAAAGAATGTTTGAGAAAACTACATATTCTGGGCCATAAAGCAAGTCTTAAAACTTTAAAAAAAATGAAATCAAATAAAAAGCTTTTGCACAGTGAAGAAACCATCAACAAAACAAAAAGGCAGCATACTGGAAAGTATATTTGCAAATGACATATCTGATAAGGAGTTACTATCCAAAATATATAAATAACTTACACAACTCAACACAAAAAAATATGATTAAAATATCAATGGAAGACCTTCTTTTCCAAAGAAGACATACAGATGGCCAATGGACACATGAAAAGATGCTCAACGTCACTTATCATCAGGCAAATGCAAATCAAAACAACAATGAGCCATCACCTCACACCTGTCAGAATGGCTGGCACCAAAAAGCCAAGAAATGGCAAGCAGTCATGATGATATGGAGAAAAACAAACTCTTATGCACTGGTGATGGGAATGAAATTGGTGCAGCCACTGTGGAAAGAGTATGGAGTTTCCTCAAGAATTTTAAAAAAGAAATACCATATGAGTCAGTAATTCTACTACTAGGTATTTACCCAAAGAAAACAAAAACACTAATTCAAAGGGATACATGCACCCCTATGTTTACCGAAATATTATTTACAGTAGCCAAGATACAAAAGCAACCCGAGTGTCCATCAACAGATGAATGAATAGAGATGTGGTACACACACACACACGCACACACACAATAGATTATTACTGAGCCAAAGAATGAGATCTTGCTACTTGCAACAGTATGGATGGACTTAGTGGGTATTACACTAAGTGACATAAGTCAGTGACATAAGTTAGTCAGAGAAAGACAAATACCACAGGATTTCACTTATACACAAAATCTAAAAAACCAATGAATAAATAAACAAAAAGAAGAAATAGACCCATAAATACAGAGAGCAAACTGACGGTTACCAGTGGAGGGGTGGGGGATAAGCAAAATGGGTAATAAGGCAGAGGGGGAGATACAGGCTTCCAGTTATGGAATGATTAAGTCACAGGGATAAAAGGTATCACATAGGGAATACAGTCAATAGTATTGTAATACTATTGTGTGGTGACAGATGGTAGCCACGACACTTATGATAAGCATAAAGTAATATAAACTTGTCCAATCAGTATGTTGTACTTCTGAAACTAATGTAACATTGTGCATCAGTTGATGCACTTTAAGTTAAAAAAAATCAAAAATAAAGGGGGGTAATGAAGTTATGCATATTTTTTTCTGATCAAATGGAATTACAATGGACTTCCATAATAAACAGATAAGTGGATAATCTTCCATGTTTGAAAGTTGAACAATACATTTCTAAAGAAGTTCTGAATCAAATATAAAATCAGAATGAAATTATAACATATTTTAGGATCAGTTATAATGAGAGCATAATATATTATAATCTGAAGGACACATTTAAAGCTTACAGAGAAAATTTATAGCCTTGGTTGAATATTTTAGAAAAGAAAAAAGCCTGAAAGTCAATGATCCAAACTTCTAGCTCAAGAAGCTGAAAAAATAACAAATTAAATCAAATATAAAGGAAATAATAAAGATGAGAATAGGGATTAATGAAATAAGAAACAAACATAAAATAGAATTAAAAAGCCAAAAGGTGGTTTTTCAGAAAGTAATAAATTAAGGTGTGAGAGAGGAGAGTACATTCACATGCCCCTAAAACCAATATTGTAAATGTAAAAGTGGTCATTATCCTACAACCAATGAACACTGAAAACATAAAAAGAGTATACTGTGATTTTTTTTGTGTCAATAAACTTGAAAGTTCAGATGCAAAGGGCAAGTTTTTAGAAAAATAAAACACCAAAGACTACACAAGAAAAGCAGTAAAATAGGAAAAGCCTACATCTTTTTAAGAAATGAAAGCCATAATTTAAAACTGTCTGACAAAGCAAACTCCTGTTCTACATGAAAATTCTTGCAAATATTTAAGGAAAACTTGATACCAATCTTACCCAAGTACTTCTGGAGGACAGAAACAGGGAGTATATCTTCCAATTATGATGCCAACCAAACCTTAACATTGAATACTGACAAGAACCTTATGAGAAAGACAAATTACAAGCCAATGGCTTTCAAAATCTTAGATTACAACATGCTAAACAAAAATTAAGTCAATCTAAGCCAGGTGATATATAAAAAGGATGCTACATTACAACCAAGTGATATTTATGTTAGGACTTAACATTCAAAATTTGATTATTCCACTACATTAAAAAAGGTGAGTCATAAAATTCATATGATTTTCCTAAAAATGCATATAAAGAACTAGGAATAAGATACTTTAATATGATAAAGCACACCTACAAAGAAACCTACAGGAAACATTATTCTTAATGATCAACACTGGGAGCTTCCTTCTAGAGTCCCAGCACAAGAAGGAAATGCCTGTTATTACCCCTTCTGATCAATATTTTTTTTTTTAATTTTTTTTTTCAACGTTTTTAATTTATTTTTGGGACAGAGAGAGACAGAGCATGAACCGGGGAGGGGCGGAGAGAGAGGGAGACACAGAATCGGAAGCAGGCTCCAGGCTCCGAGCCATCAGCCCAGAGCCTGACTCGGGGCTCAAACTCACGGACCGTGAGATCTTGACCTGGCTGAAGTCGGACGCTTAACCCACTGCGCCACCCAGGCACCCCATTTCTGATCACTATTTTACTGAAGGTCCTGGACAATGTAAAAAGGCAAGAAAATAAAAAGAATAAATATTGGAAAGTAACAAAAGTGTCTTTTATGACTAAAAATGCAAAAATAAATTATAGCAAATACAAAAGAATCTACATATGCTTTTAGAACTAAAAGTGAAATTATTACAGTCATTGACTAAAATGTCAATATACAAAAAAAGTCAATATACAAAAAAAAATTTCTATACAACCCTGACAGTTACAAAATGAAAGCTTTAGAAGTTCCTATTTAAATAAAAAATCTTCAAATACTTAGTAATAATTTTAACGAAAGAAGTGAAAGTGCCCAGAAAACTACAAAAACTACTTAAAGGTCTTTAAACAATTAAATAATTGGGGAGGGGTATTTATACCAGAGCCATATTGGAATATTAATATTGTAAAGGTGTTTTATGTTTACAAATTGAGCAAATGATTAAAATGAAATGGTAATTTGATTGTAGAATTATTTGGATGTTCAAAGAGTCAAGAAGAGCCAAAACAATCATAACCTGGACTATTTAGCCACATTTCAAGAATTAGTACAGAGCTAGAGTGGGTACTAGGGCAAAGACAGACAAATAGAACAATGCAACACTACAGGAGGTGCAGAAACAGACCCACACATATGTGGACACTTGATTTATTACTAAGGTTTCACTGCAGAACTTTGGGAAAGGGACAGCCTTTTCAAAAAATGGAACCAAATTATTTGCATACTCATATGGGAAAAAATAAGACTCCTACCTCACACCATACACAATAATCAATTTCATATGAATTGTTGATCTAAATATGAAAGGTAAAACAATAAAGCTTCTAAATGAAACTATTAAGCAATATTTCTATAATCTTGAGATAGGCAAATATCTTTTAAATGGGGTAAAAAGAACACTAATCAAAACAGAAAAACATGATAAATTGCACAATGTTAAGAGTTGTGCTAATCCAGACAGTTTTTAAAAAATGAAAAGGGGGGCGCCTGGGTGGCTCAGTTGGTTAAGCAGCCGACTTCGGCTCAGGTCATGATCTCACGGTGTGTGAGTTTGAGCCCCGTGTCGGGCTCTGTGCTGACAGCTCAGAGCTTGGAGCCTGTTTGAGATTCTGTGTCTCCCTCTCTCTGACCCTCCCCTGTTCATGCTCTGTCTCTCCCTGTCTCAAAAATAAAAACGATAAAAAAAATGAAAAGGAAGTCACAGGATAGGACAATTTATTTGTAATACATAGTAACAACAATGAATTCACATTTAGAATAAAGAACAAGCCAAAAAACATATGAAAAACTATTCATCCTCATTAGTCATTAGGAAAATATAAATTAAAACCACAATGAGATAAAAACATCTACTCGTCAATCTGGGTAAAAGTAAAATAACTGTCAAGACCAAGTGTTGGTGGAGAAATTGATCAAGCAGAATTCTTGCCCATGTTGGTGACACTATAAAATAGTTAAATTTAGGAATACTTTTTATCAGTATCTATTAAACTGAAAATACTCATATTCTACAAGACAGTAATTGTACTCCTAACATATGCCCAACAGAAAGTTTATATGTATTTACCCAAAGACAGGTTTATGTTTACAGCAACATATTCACAATAGCCAAAAAAAACCCAAATGTCTCTAAGAGATGGAATAAAGACATTTTGGTATTTTAATGAAAAAGAAAACACTTTATGACAAAAATAAAAGAATTGCTGCTGCATACAATTGCATGGTAGGTCTCACAAATCTAGAATTAAAAGAAGCTAGACCAAAAAATTAACATTGTATTCCTCAATTTATATAAAATTCAAAGTCAGGTAAAAGAAGTACACAGTTGTTTGAGGTCAGGATAATGATTATCTTTGGTGAAGGACCAGTGACTGGGGTGGTACATACAAGGTTTTGAGGGGTGCTGGTAATGTTCTATTTATTGTGAAAACATATTGGGCTATACAATTATAATCTGTGCTTTTAAGTTATGCATATACTTCAATAAAAATTTATGCCAGGGGCACCTGGGTGGCTCAGTCAGTTTAGTATCCAACTTCGGCTCAGGTCATGATCTCAAGATTTGTGAGTTCGAGCCCCGCGTCGGGGTCTGTGCTGACAGCTTGGAGTCTGGAGCCTGCTTGGGTTTGTGTGTCTCCCTCTCTCTCTGCCCCTCCCCTGCTTGTGTGCTGTCTGTCTCTCTCTCAAAAATAACCATTAAAAAATTTAAACAAATTTATTCCAAAATTATTCACAGTATGCAACTTAAGGCAGCAACAAATGCATCATTCAAGTATGAAGTAATCTGAATTTGACATAATTTTGAGCAATTGGTGGGGATGGTCTATTTCAACTTGGTATTAGGAACCTTTGCATTGGAATGGCCCATCAGTTGGGTTGTTATTTGGCACGTTAGAAATTTGTAATTAAATATTCAGTTTTAAAAAGCTGAAAATGTTGGGGCGCCTGGGTGGCTCAGTCGGTTGGGTGTCCGACTTCGGCTCAGGTCATGATCTCACGGTCCGTGAGTTCGAGCCCCGCGTCGGGCTCTGTGCTGACCGCTCAGAGCCTGGAGCCCGTTTCAGATTCTGTGTCTCCCTCTCTCTCTGATCCTCCCCTGTTCATGCTCTGTCTCTCTCTGTCTCAAAAATAAATAAACGTTAAAAAAAAATTAAAAAAAAAAAAAGCTGAAAATGTTGAATGATTTTCAATTTTTCAAATGCGACTGCAGAAAAGTAGTAAAATTATCGCAAATGTTGAAAAGACAATGAATTTGAAGTGAAATAGATGGGGGAGCAGTAGTATCATTACACAAAGCGAGGAGTCAAGAGATAAAGGTTCAAGTATATCGTTTGAAGGTGCACAGGTGACTAGTGAATTAAAAACAGTGATTTAACCACAGGGGAAGGAAAGGGAAAGAGGGAGTGGGGGTTGATTTCAGTGAGCCAAGATCCTATATATCACTGCAGAAAAATGCATAATATCAGAAGTTGATAAACCAAGAGATAGCAATATAAGAATATTATTTAGAGATAAAGAGTCAATAGCCAAAAGAAACCTAAAAACAAGTAGTCTATAGTTCTTGCCTTCAGGAGGTTGGAACAGGATGTGAGTGGAGCAGGGGCTATAGTTTTTCATTACAAAATAACAGTACAAGTTAAATATAAAACAGTTAAAGCAAACTTGAAAAAGAAAAAAGTGGAAGGAATCACTCCACCCCAAATCAACTCTTACCAGATAGCTACATTAATCGAGACAGTGTGGTGTTTGTAGAAGACTGTGCACATAGATTAGTGAAACTAAATAGAGAACGCAGAAACAGTCCATACAAAGATGTCCAACTGACTTTTGGAAAGGGTACAAAAGTAATTCATCAGAAGAATAGTTTTCTCAAGAGGTAATACTAGAACAATTGGAATCCACGGGCAAAATGAAAAAATAGATGAACTTTGAGCTAAACCTTATGCAAAAACGTGCTCAGAATAGATCATAGGCTTAAATGTAAACCATAAACTACAAAAGTTTTAGAAAAGTAAACCGCGAAAAATCTTTAAAGTTTAAGGACAGGCACAGAATTCTTAGTCCTGATACCAAAAGCATGATCCATAAAAGAAAAAAAAAATCATTTGAGGACCTTATCAAGAATTTATTTAAAAAAATATTTTTTAACATTTATTCATTTTTGAGAGTGAGAGGGACAGAGAGAGAGGGAGACACAGAATCCGAAGCAGGCTCCAGGCTCCGAGCTATCAGCACAGAGCCCAACGCGGGGCCTGAACCCACAAACCATGAGATCATGGCCTGAGCCAAAGTCAGACACTTAACCGACTGAACCACCCAGGTGCCTCTAACCTTATCAAAAATTTTTAAAAAACGTTCTGCAAAAGAACCTGTTAATAGGTTAAAAAGACAAATTACAAAATTGGAGAAATTATTTGTAAACCACATATCCAGCAAAAGACAATTACCTAGACTATGGAAAGAAATCTCCAAACTCAATGGTAAAAAAGAAAAAAACAACAATGCTCCAATTAGAAAAGTGGCAAAAGACATGGACATTTTACAGAACAAAAATAAAGATGGCACGAAAGTGCATGAAAAGATGTTCAACATCATCAGACGTCAAGAAAATGCAGATGAAAATCCTAATAAGCTATCATGATACGCCTGTCAGAAAGGCTAAAATACAAAATTGTGACAGCACTAAATGCTGGCAAAGATGGAGAGAAACCTCAATTGCTCATATATTGCTGGTGGGAACATAAAATTGTAGCCACTCTGGGAATAATTTTAGGAGTTTCTTACAGAACTAAACATCAACTACCATATAACCTAACAATTGCACTCTTGGGCATTTATCTTAGAGAAATGAAATCTTATGTTCACACAAAAATCTGTGCATGCATGTTTATAGCAAGCTTACTCACAACAGCCCCAAAGTGACACAACCCAGATGTCCTTCAATAAGTGAATTGTCAAACTGTGGAAAATAATCCAACCATAAAAAGAAACAAATTTTTTTCTATTTTTTTAAATTTATTTTTAATGTTTATTTGTTTTAGAGAGAGAGCATGAGCGTGCACAAGCAGGGGATAGGCAGAGAGAGGGAGACAGAGGATCTGAAGCAGGCTCCATGCTGCCAGCAGAGAGACCCATATGGGGCTCCAACCCATGAACCGTGAGATGATGACCTGAACTGAAGTTGGACACTTAACTGAGCCACCCAGGTGCCCCAAAAAGAAATATATTGTTGATACATGCAACAACTTGGAAGGGTCTCCAGGGGATTATGCTGTGTAAAAGAAAGCCAGTCCCCCAAAGTTACATACTGGATGACTTCATTTATATTTAACATTTAGAAAGACAACATGGGAAACAAATTAGTTATTGACAGGGGTTAAGGACAGGGAAAGAAAGGTGTGGGAGGGAGATGGTGTGGCCACAAAAAAGGCAATACAAAGGATCCTTGTGGTGGAACTGTTCTGTATCTTGACTGTGACACGAACATACTCGTGTTAAAACTGTATGAAACGAAATACACATACACACACACGCACGCAAATGAGTACAAGTAAAACTTAGGAAATCAGGAAATCTGAATGAGATTAGTGAATTGCCTAATGTCAACATGCTAGTTGTGACATTATTCTGTAGTTTCATCAGATGTTACTGCTGTGGGAAACTGGTTAAAGGATACACAGGACCTCTCCCTTTTTCTCAAAAGTGTATTCAAGTTTATATTTACCTCAAAATAAAAAGGCTCTCTCTCTATATATATGGATGGGTCCACAGCCAGCCAACATGGAACTTGAACTCACAACCTTGAGATCAGAGGTCACACGCTCTACAAACTGAGCCAGCCATTATGTCCCCAAGTTTAAAATAAGTTTTAATTCAATAAATACAAAAAAACCTTCTCAATAACCTCACAGAAAACATATGCATACACATGTATATGTTCATATGTACATAGAATGACAGACATACATACCACATGCACACACACTAGGACACAGAGGCAGAATATGAAGAACTGAGCCATTATAGGTTCTGGAAAAGAACAAATAAATTGGATACAATAGTATCAGAGAGGTAGAAGTTCCAGCTAGGACTGAACCTGAGGTTTTAAACAAGTAAGAGACAAGAATCTTCTTAACCAGGGATGAAAATCCAGGGACCGTATACCATGGTGCCTTATTGCACAGAATACATTACCACCCAAAATATGCAGCAGAGTATAATTGTTTGAGTGTGAGCTCTAACATTTACTTCCTGAAGTCTGACATCAAGTCCATCAATTATTAGCAGTAAGGACTCTGGGCATGTTTTTGAAACATCTGTATGCCTCAGTTTCCTCATAATATATGGAGCCCATAAGGTTATCATGAGGGCTAGAGAATGTAATGTACATAAAAATCTTAGCTAGTTGTAGGATTACCTGACAGCAGAGCATTTGTCATGCACGAGAAAATAAGCTATCATTTTTCTATTTTTTCTGATCATTTATTGTGTTTTGAAGCTTCCACTATCTGAGCTCATCCCACAGTGTCTGGGGTAATTGATACCTCTCCCTCCCTGATTTCTAAAGCCATTTATTTGAAAGCAGGTCAAAGAAGCACAGTCCTGTGTAGGCAGCCTGCTCACCCATCCAGGTACACACAGTACTACTTGGAGAGAGAAACTGTTTCATCGATACATCTCACTGGAACCTGTCTCCCTTTTCCTGGTTCTGGTATCCAACCTATCTCTGCTTTAGTCCAGCACAAATTAGAGGTAATTCTGCAGTTTTCTTTGCTCTCTCAGAACCAAGCAATCTATTTATTCTTTGCCAGAGCATAAATGCAACACTCATTCCCAAAAGAGAAGCTTTAATCATCATTTCCTAGTCCTGCTGACACATTTTCCCCTTATTTTGTAACCCTCTTAACTGATGAAGATTGACAGATAGTAATGATCTAGATGGAAGGTGTTGGTTCTAAATCCCCTACAGATAGACTTGCTCTGTGTGTCACAGTGGTGCAGTAGTAGGTGTTGAAGCAGCCCTGGAGCCTACAGAATGACAGCCATGAGAATTCCACTCTATGAGAGCATGAGCTTTACTGGCAAGAATACATGATTCATGGTAGAAATAATAAATACAGTTAATTTAAATTTATGGGCATAAGCTATAGGAAACTAGTTATTTTCTAATGAACCATAATACAATCACTCCTAGGGAGAATACTATATTGGTGGTACAGGCACATTTCTTCTTTAATAAGAACAAGCACTGACTTGGCAGTCATCGCTGTTGGCTTGTCATACATAACATGCAGCCATGGAAACACCAAAAAAACCACAGTGGGAACATCCGAAGCCAGTCCATTGTATGGCTCCTATTCACGTCACTAAAAGATGCTTTGTCATAGGCAATGGTTGCCCTGTCAGTAACTTCAGAAGTTCAGGTGTGTGGGTTTATCATTTCTACTTTCCTTTAATGAAATCCCCTTCAAACCCTACCATTCACACACTTATCTGTTTTAGGTCCCCTTTATTGTTAATATTGACAAATATAATCTTTGGAGATGAACTGTTCCACATGCTTATCACTTGCTGGGTATGGTGATTCCATCACTTTTTAAATTTAACTTCTTAAATCAACTCCCCCTTTAAGAGTTCTGTGTTCCAGAATTTGGCTCCAAGAATCATCTCCAACTTATTTCTACTCTTCAGAATGTATAGGCCTTGCGTTTGCTCGGTCCTTACCTTTTCAAGTCAAGCATACATCGATCCCCTGATCCTTTTACTTCACACCTACTGACCTTCCTCCATATTCTCCTTTTTTTGTGTCTAAGTATAGAAATCAGAAACATGTATCGGACAAGAGTATATAATGACTAGACACATAATCCAAACCAGATTTTCTATTTTTCTTTCTGGTACTCTTCCTGAAGTTTACTGGCTTTGCAGAGATGTGGATGAGTGGGAAAGGGGAGGCAGGTCTGCCTACAGAACACTAAACTTGCGGGACAGTCAGCAGTTGTCTCCAGATCCAATAATCCTCTTCCTGGAATGGTTTTCTACACATTTGTTCCCTTTCCTCATGGAAGCAATTCTGCCATTGCTCACTAGGTCTTTTTGAAATGATCCTTATTATCATGGTAACTCATTCCCTAGATGAGATTAGCATCATCTCTAAATAGAAAGATTGAAAATTTCCTCTTTTAGATCATTTGTAGAGTACTCCTATTTACTTTTGTTTTGAAGTTAGTTTTCTATCCAAATATTTCTATCCAATTTCCTACCCAAGTTCTACAGTCATCTTTTTAAGCGTGAAAACTCACAAGAAGTTATTTTTGTAGTCCAAGTCTCAAGAAAGATTGTCTCTATATGGTACATCTATACAATTCCTTTGTAGTACATAGCCACTAAGATAATGTATAAAGAAATTAATAATAAAGATCTTTCTGCTTTATTGTTAACAAAAAAAGCAGGTTATAAAACTCTAAGCATGGTATCATCCCATTTTAAAAAGTAAAGCATGTGCCTAAGAAAATGCTAGAAGAGTATCCATTAAATCAGAGATGTTATTTCTGAGTGGAAAATATGGCCTCTATCCATCCATAAATGACATAAAAAAGGGTAAAATCTGTACTATTTTAAATATGTATTTAAAAAATATGCATCTTAAATAAAAACATATTTAATCAGATTTTAAAGGTCATCGAGGCTTATTCTTACAAAGTTCTTAATGTTTTGATCTATGAGATCATTGTTATGTGTTGGTATATTATCCTAATCTCTGGGGGACTAAAATAAATAGGTGAACTCAAGTCTTATTTGCCAAATAGTTTTTTATACATAAACTGTATTTACCAAGAAAACCTATCCTTTTGAAATACTAAATATTGCTGTTAAAATATTAAATAAGAAATTGCTATTAGAATAAAATATGCAAGTCATTATTAAGACGAATATCAACATCAGACCTATTAACTACTATAATTTCAAACTTGTGGTAAATGTAATGCTATGTTAAGATAGCTATAATAACTGTGAAGTGGTATGAAAATATCTGAATTTTATTGGTGACAAATTCACAGATTTTGCTAACACTAATGTGGTTTGTGGTCTACATTTATAATTGAAGAAACTGATAAGTTTCCTATCCAAGTTCAAAAGACCTTATGAATTCAATTCTTGAATGCTTTGGGAGTCTACAGATTCCAGGTAAAGAACTGAACTATATATAGAGAGAGACCAAGGCATTCTCATAATGTAAAAAAATAAAATACTAATAAAATGCACCTTAAAATTAATAAGAAAGATTGTTTAATATGTTCTATGTATTTAAATTTCGAATGCCAAAGATATACAAAATTCAGTATTGAATGAAAGCTACATATTTAAAGATGACCAAAATATAAAATCACGCAAAATTAAGATGTATATCAATAAAAAGTTCAAGATTCACCCATTCCAAATTCAACTACTAAACAAAGATATGATAAAAGAAAAAAGTGCCATAATAAAATTACACCAATTAAGCTTATGGAAATTAAAGAAAATCAATAGATTTTTCAATACATTTATTCCTGAGAACAGTACTTCAGACATTAGAAAGTCCATGAATCAAGGTATATAATGGTGTATTATGAGGAACCTTTGGCAAGAAACCTCATTGAGTCACTGCAGAGCCTTACAAAGATAAGAATTGAAATGCCCACAGTACAGATATTGATCATAAATAATAGACAATTGAATTCAAAAAAAAGAATTCAATTAGGAAGGAAAATCAAGTAGAATTAGGGCTATGGCATTGCTTTAGTGGGCCGTCCCTTAGGATTTGAGTCATGGACCAGGATGTACACTGCTCTCTTACCTACCAGGAGCCACTCCAGGGGTCCCCATACATGAAATGACATTTTGAAGCTTTCTACAAAGATAAGAATGTCTGATTCTCATTCCTTTTCTACTGACTCACATATCTATAAAGTGTAAAGTCTCTTAGTACACAGAAACAAATGTTAATCATTGTTCATTGTGGTTATCTTAGGCTTAAGATACATATCTTATTTTTGACTATATTTTCTAGACTGTGTTCAATGAACATATCTATCTTTTATAGGAAGTTGTTAAAGTTATTTAAAAATAATTTGCCATCAATTTGTTTTTGGACAGAGACACCTTATTTGGTAATAGTTCTATTTTCCTTACAACAAAATCCTAAATTTTACCATGGCTTAAAGGTTGCTAAAATAACATGCAGGTTTTTCTTGGCTAATCAGGTTAAATGGCATTTTAAGAACACCGAACATGATTTTAGTATAGACAAGATCATTCATTTTGGAACCCAGCATGACAACACTATGTTGGATGTGAAGAATAAATGTATTAAGCTATAACAGCAAATTCATGAATTCAACCCACAGGAAATAGTCACTGCTACTTGGTAGTTTTACATCAAGCCATTTCTCCCAAAGATTTTAATTCTTTCATTTATAATGCTGACATTGACATGAAACATTTGGAAAGAAATTACATAAGCACAGAGTATTTACTGGTCACCAATGAAATTATTTAAGTTAAATGGTGAGTTGTTAAACTCATAGGACTTTTGGATCTTTTTCAGCATATTGGTAGTCTTTCCTAGATTGTATCTGGGGCTCCCACTCCTCCCCCACTGCTACATGCTGTGGAACTAAAATCCTACAGCCACATCAAGTCATATGGTCTCATTAAATGTCTGGGAGTTTAAAAAAAATCAACATTATAATTCTCACTTTACAGATGAAAAAAAAAGACAGCTAACAAGAACTTGGAGAAATGCTCATTTATTCTTTCAACTCACGCTATATACACTGAATGCCAAGCAAATTATCAATAGGAAGCTTTGCATGACCAACATAGTCTTTGCCCTTTCAAAGCTTAAAACCAGATGGCCATAGCAGTAAGAGAGAATTCTGTCAGCTTGATTTGAATTTATTGGTTCTACCTCATTTCTAAATTTTTCTAAGCTTCAAATTCTTCATTTATTAAAAAAAAAAAAAAAAAAAAAAAAAAAAAAGGATGGTGGTAACTCCCATGCCAGGTTGCTAAAAAACAAACAAACAAACAAACAAACAAAAAATCGATGCAACATATATGAAGTATCTAGAGTACTATTCAACACAATATTGGTACTCAATAAAGTCACATATGTGGCACAAAGTAGATATTTAAAAAAGCATACTCACTGTTGTTATTTTTGTGGCTGATATTTTTAATAAGATTAAAAATTAATCATGCTAAGTTTTTAAACGAGGGACTTGGCATTTCCAGCGTTTGAGACTGCTGGAGATTTACACACTTTCTTTTCACATGTAAAAACCTGAAATTGAGGGTCAAGGCTGTACACATTGTGTTAATCCCACCTTAAACATGTTTAGCCAGGTTCTTTCATAAAATATGTTTCATGAACCATAATTTGAAAACCACTGGAATTTGACACTTGCTACTCACTGACTAGATGGAAGATATTGGGACCCATCTTTGATGTATTTACTATTAACAGGGTTTAAAAAATAGACATGAGGTTACAAATCCACCATTAACTTTAACATATTACTGAAATACAGTCTAAAAATATTGTATATAAGAGGACAAAAGAAAGAAGAGGAAGAGTTTAAAAAGTGAGAGGGAGATAAGAAGATATTTATTCTGGCTACATAAATGTAAAGAATATTGTATTAACAAGGCATGATATAAAAGTAGGCATGATATAAAAGTGGGCATGATGAAAAGATCTGGACTCACAGGTTGAAAAAGCAATCTCCTGTGTCCAATTAACCTCAAGTCTGAAAACGTAGGCATATACTTTTTCCTACTACATCAGTGTGTCTGTGTATACATACTCATGTGCTTTAAACCTGTTTTACAACAGTTTTTCCAGAATAGTTTCTACTATTAGCTTAAGCATTTTCCCAGCGATTTTGAAGGAAGTATTTTATTTTCTTCTGAGAAAAAGCAAGCTAAATCACTTAGTCATCAATTTTGTATTATAAAATTCCATCAAGGATGAATCTACCTCTAAGTTTTTAATGGACTCTATGAAGGACTTAATTGTGTAGGCTTGGCAAAATATTTGTTGATTAGAGGAGGGCAATTTCTTGAGTGTTAAAACCATGCCCTTTGATATGCTGTATTATAAGGTACATGGCTATTTACACCACAAGGTTCTCAGTATATATCCATGAACTCTATTTCCAGAATCTGTAAGCAAGTAATTTTTATTCCTCTCAGAAGCATTTTACATATTTGGATTAAAGGTAATGTTTCTTTTTTAGTTTTAAAAAATGTTTATTTATTAATTTTGAGAGAGAGACAGTGTGTGTGTGTGTGTGTGCACAAGTGGGGAAGGGGCAAAGTGAGGGGGAGAGAGAGAATCCCAAGCAGGCTCCACCATGCTGTCAGCGCAAAGCCTGACATAGGGCTCGATCTCACCAGAACTGTGAAATCAGGACCTGAGCCCAAATCGGGAGTCAGTTGCTTAACCAACTGAGACACCAGGCACCACTGCAACCTTTCTTTTTGAATTAGACTCTATTACTTCCTGGACTCCGTCTAGATATCTATTCATCATAGTCTCATTTACCTTGATTAAAACCCCCTGCTTCACTTAGTGCCAATTATTGATTACAAGCCGAGTTAAACAATCAGATCTATCTATACCTGATGCTTTAGGCACCCATCTAATATTCCATTGATGAGTCATCTCCCCTTCTCAAGCAGGTTGGGGCTTCCAGTTTCTGAAGCATAAGGGATAAAGAAAAGGGGTCCTAGATTGTTGTAAAGACAAATAGCCAGACTGAGCTGCTCTAAGAAGCAGGTTGTACTGAGAGTAAGGTCCATGGGACACAGATGATTCAGTACCTTCAGAGCAGTACTCTAGAGTTGACCTTTCTCTTTCTCATGGTGGCCATGCCCCAACTCTGCTTGGAATAGTAGCGATCCAATCAGCAGTCAGTTGGTAAGTCTGAGTCATTGGCAAAATAAGAGATTTGGTGAGGGCTTCATGCTTATAGAGTTCATTTATCAACTCAATCTAGTTCACTAAAATGAGCTTATTCACAAGGAGGAGGCAGGCCTCACTGTACTACTCCATTGACCGAAACATAGGGAAACAAAAGAAAATATATCATTCAACCTATTTAGATTATTTTATCCTGGGTTTTGGGTCACCTCTATGTATGATTCATGGGATTGGATCTCAGAGATAGAAGAGGTTCAACAGCATATGAGGGGAGGGTGTGCAGTGGTTTGAGTGGGTTTGCTTCAGAGTAAGAGCTGACTGTGCCTCTCTTCCCAACTCTGTACTCAGTGATGTTAACCTTGAGAGTTTGAAATTGGGCCACTGTGGAGTCTTTATACCATGGAAATTGACAATGCTACAAATCAGGGCATCGGTATATTTCCGCTTTCAGAGAGCTGTTGTGTTGTTAATTATCTATCAGTACACCACTGTGTGTATGTGTGTGCACGCACACATTCTAGAAATTTAATTTCTTGAAAATTAATTAACTTTAAAGATTGCTCTAGCTCACCCACTTATTGAAAAAATGATCAGATACAGGTTTTAGTAGCTATAAACCTCAACACTATTTCCTTTTGCTTCTTCATTTTTTATAGAGGGAAGTTAACAGTGAACTAATCATAACCTGTTGATAATTCCAGCCCAAATCTTTCCCTTAGTAGGACAAACCTTTTGCAGTAGTTAAATAGAGTTATTCTAAAGCTTTTCCTTTTAAGCTTGTTTTTCTTGATTAGTAGAAATTTGGCTAACAATCAGTCAGCCAACTGCACCCATCAAGTACTCAGCAATTCATATAGATTGACCAGGAAGATAAAGGTGAAAGGCTTTGTTTGCAAACGTTGCCATCTAAAAACCACAACAAAAGCCAGAAACTATGGGCTGTGAAGAGACTTAGTATACTTCAAGAGGCACTAAGAGACACAAATTTGCCAATTTCCTATATCGCATAAAAATATAATATAAAAATTTACTCTCTCATCAAATTTTACGGAGATCCATTTGAGTTAGGATCTCTTCAAGAAAAACCTCATAGCTTCAACGCTTGAAGAACTCAGCATCTACTGGGAATCAGATCACAAATTGTATTGTAATATCTATTATACAGAGATAAGGGGGTGTTTTATAAAGAAATCTAATTAAATTTATTCTATCTCATGTTAAAACTCAACTTAGTGATGCAAATACGAGCTTTTTAGCAATTTGGGGATTTTTCTTTTTTTTCAGTTTTAGTAAGAGATAAAACAAAAATTATCACCAACCCGAACTTTGCGATCTGGAAAAGGAAGGTTTCAGACTCGATTTTTAGTCCCTACCTTCTAAGTAGTTAAGAGATCCCCCCTTTGTCACATTCCATCTTCACAAATATGGACACTAATTAATTAATTATTATTAATTGATTGGAGGAGTCAGCTAAATACAATACCTTATTCCTTAACCAAACCAGCAACCTGAAGTGTAACTATAATTGCTTCTTATCCAGATGACAGAAAGCAATTTCAGTTGCTGCTTTACTTAATTAGGATGCATGAAGCATGGACCTCCCGGTCACATCTCTGTAAATTATGCCTCTTCCATTTTCTTGAAAAAGCACTTATGTCTCAGGCACCTTGACATAGTTTTTAGTAAGACCATATAAACTCAGTGCAACCACATTTCACTTACTTGTGGATACATTATCTGCGCTGCCTTCTGGTTTTTCCATAGACCCCTGTACATTTAATTATTTAGTTCTACTTTCTGGGCATGAAACTGAAAAGTTAACAATGAAAGGACTTCATTACACATGTGTTGGCACAATATTTTTGAAGGAATAGGTGAATCCATGAGGGAACTACCTCAATTTACTTTGCCTGAGGAGAGCTCTTTGAAACTGTAGAAGCTTTTGGCCCCTTGCCCAGATTAAGAGAAGTTTTGAAAGAAGGCTAAGGGTGCATTAGTCTGAAGCCTAGTAGCTGCCTACCATGATGGAAAGCTCAACCCTCTGTACCAAGGGGACGTCACTAGGTGGTTCAATGGAAGTTCAAGACCAGTAGATACTTACATATGAATCAAAGATATTTCAAAGACAAACACAAAGTGGCCATTTTTAAATTATGCAAAATTTAGGATGAATGACCCACTACAATATGATTACAAGCATTTATTAAGCATCTGTGAAGACAAGAAGCTATGATGGAGACATCAAGGAATTGGACGCATAGTTGCTACACTCAAATAGCTCATGACCAGTAAGTAGCAACAGAAGAAGAATCAGCAATAACACAAAACTTTAAAAAGCTTCCCATATGAAAAGGTACCATATTATGTGTAACTACATTTCCTTTTCTCTTAAGGGTTTGAGAGTTAATTGTACCTTGACCACCCAGCCTTGATCAATTCCTATGATAACTATTTCCAATTTATGATAGAAGAGTTTCAACACTTGGATACTTAGGTATACAAGACTAGCCTAACTTAACCAAATAGTAGCTACCGCCTAAAACTCAAAGTCTGGTATCCTGGGACATACCATGTTTAAAGTTTGAATATATAACACAAATCTGATGTTTTGATTGGATTTTTTAATTTTGCTGGGTGGAATCCAAGTGTTTCCTAAAACTCAGTGGGACTTTGTGTGTTTGTGAACTTTTGTATGTAAACACATAATATGTGTTCAGCTTCAAATGGGACAAACTTATGCATAAGTGTGCACATGCATACATGCACATCTACTGAGCACAACTCTCCCATTATGGAGTTATTAAGACTATACTTCTTGCTTATTCAAATATTCCCATGATAGCTGTGTGCTGTGTGGTTCACTTCATTTCCCAGCCAACAGCCCGCTGAACTTTGGTATGATGTGGATGTGGCTGGCACATGCAGAAGCCTCTCAGGAAAAACGTATCACATCGGATCTAATCAGTAATGTACAAGAGCCCGCTAGTTATATAATACAAGCCAATCTGCTGTTTTTCCCTCCCTCCCACTCACTGTTTCACCAAGCATGGATGCCACAGGAGAATCCTAATCAAGAAGCACCTAGTAACAACATCAGTCCTTCTAGAAAATGGCATTTATGCATTCAAATAAATGGTGCAGCCTATCATTCTTGCAGCTAAGGCTCTTACATGTTTGTTTGTTTATTTGTTTGTTTGTTTGTTCTGGTCTTCTGTCAAAATGTAGTAGTAATTACTAATTACAAGGGAATAGAGGTCTAAGAATTGATTTTAATGACCCCACTGAATTTTCAACAGTCTTAGCTTAGAAAAATAAGAGCTGGAGTGACAGATTTGAATCTGTTTTCAAACAGACTTGCATTGTGATTTGGTCCACAAAGGCCACGGGTCATTTTATTCTTTAGGGAGTTGGAACAGAAGTACATCTTAGCGTATATTGGGATTTGAGAACATTTCACCTGCTAAAATTGTAGTTCTGGAGAAGGACAGTGTTCGACGAAATCGGAGATGTTTCTTATCTTCAAGTTCAAATTGTAATTTTACTGATAAAAAATTAGACATTCAGAGAGGGGGAAAATTTATTCAATGTTATAAAACAAGTAAATAAAGGGGCTCCTGAACTCATTTCTACTGGCTTTAAGTCCAGTAATTTTTTTTAAAGTTTATTTATTTTTGAAAGAGAGACAGCGAGCAAAGGAGGAGGGAGGAGAGAGAGAAAGAGAAAGAGAAAGAGAGAATGGATGAATGAATTACAAGCAGGCTTTGCACTGCCAGCCCAGAGTCAGACATGGTGCTCGAATTCACAACCAGTGAGATCATGACCTGAGCTGAAATCAAGAGTCGGACACTTAACTGATTGAGCCACCCAAACAACCTAGTCCAGTAATTTTTTGTACTACAATATGTTTATTGTAAACCTCACTCAAAAATTTTGCCTTCACCTCTCCCCTTCCTTTCTCCCTCTCTCCTTTCCTCCCTTTTCGTCTCTGATATTCCCTCCTTCTTTCCATTTCTCTCCTTCCTCTTTCTTCTTTTTGATCCACCCAACAATCCATCTATTTAAAAAGTATTTTCTGTGTATCTACTATGTGCCAGGTACAGAGTTAGAGACTTGGAATTCAGATGGGTCCCTGTGAAGAAGCCCTACTTACAGTGAGACCTGAAGAAAGCCTGTCATGGAATGGGGGAATATAACATTCCAGGCAGAGGCAATCATTTCTGCTAAGGGCCCATGGCAGAAAGCTGCTAAAAAAGGCCACTAAGGGGACCTCAGCAGAACTGGCCCACTAGGCAATGGCAAAAGAATATTGTTTTTTGACTCTGTCCTCAAGGTTATAGCCCCAATCCTCAGCCCTAAATTTCCTCTAACACTTTTTCATTCCTGTATTGTCTTTAAACCTTGCAATAATATATCAGGAATAAATATTTTGAACTAAAAAAAAAAAAGCAATAGAGGGAAATGTGTCTCATATTCATGTTAAGACACTGTCACCATAACCATGTATGTTGTTCATTTTCTTACCCGCACATTCCTGCACGCTTGTGCAAGCCGGTACGGTCAGTGTAGTATATGGATTATGGACTCTGAAATCAGAGAAATCATAGCATCTAATCCTGACTCTGAACTTCCTGGTACTTTGGTCTTGAGCAAATCTTTCTGTGGCTAAGCTTCAGCTTTCTCACTTGCGGAGTTAAAATTTATAACTATCATTCAGATGGTATGAAACCATCATGTTACACATGCAAAGAGCCCTCATGGTGCCAGGCATATTAAAGACTCAAAAAACACTCAAAATATTCAATAAGTGGGTCAAAAGGTATATAATATTTTAAAAGTAAATGTTTTAAGTCATACTATCAGATATTCTTTAATGATACCAATGGATATGCAGAAATGGAAATCTTTATTTGTTAACTAGAATATTGCCAGGGATGATAGAATGTTCTATTTCATGAGAAGATATTGGGACTGGAAATACCAGATATAGGAATACAAGTAGAAAACATGAATGAGCCTCTTGGGCCACAGGCATGGTCAACTCTGCTCAAGACTGTTCTAACACAAATAAACAAAAAACAGGTCCCAGCTCTTAGCATTGATGAGTAAGACTCATCAACATGGGAAATGAAATATAGATCACTTAACTCTGCCTCAGTTTTGTCTTCTGTAAATGGGGATAATACCTCACAGTGTATTTTTGGATTAAACGACAATATCTAGAACATGTTATTAGTATATCCATTACCTGGAACATAATATGTGATAAATAGATGCTTTTTTGTTCAGAGTATATGAAGATCATATTTCAAAAAGCAATGTTTGAAATGCTAATACTTGACAAACTTGATTTTAACAGTAATAACAAAAAAGGGGCCAAATGTTTTTCTTTTGTCTGATCCATCTCATAGGGGTTACAAGAACTAATTTTTTGTCTTCATTTTCAAGTAAGGGGAAAAGAGAGCAGGAGCCACTGTATAGGGAAGAGAAAACCTGTGGTTGTTTCAAAAATGCTCTTAAGGCTTCTCCCTCTGCTTCCAGTGATATACAAACAAGTTTATTGCTTGAGTAAAAGCAAAAAAAACATTCTTCATGTCTTTAAACAGAAGCACATCCTGGCAGCCAGAGCTGGAGTTCTTCATAAAAATCGTTTATACCAAACCACACATGCTATTTCTCAGTATGTTTTAAAGATGAACGTTAGCGAACAAAGCTTTCTCCATAACAGAAGCTTTGAAATGCATAGCTGTTCATCAGCCTGGTATTGCTTCCCATACCTTCTCACCAAGGTTAGCCCATGAAATTAACAGTCACAGCTTGGTGTTAGAGTAGTTTTCCCATGCTGTCTATAAAACATTTCAATTTCAGGGTGGCATTTTGTAAACTGGAGTCATTCACAAAGAGTAGCATCTCTCTGGATACAGTTTTTAAAAACTGCTTTCAATGTGGAATTTTAAAAGTCACCATTTGAAAGCCATCAGGGTAATAAATGATTCAGAAAGAATCATCAGTGGGTACTAAAGCTCCTGTAAATTTGTCTAATAACAAGGTATTTACATAGTTGCAAAGTGAAGCAGAGGAAAGGAGGAGAAACCTAACAGGTACCACTTTAACCTAGCCATGAAAATTATCACCAGCAATGAGAAAGAGATACCAGGTGCCTCTAGATACGATGCACTGGGAAGAACACAATGATCCTTCTGTAGCAAAAATACATAACCTGAATGTCATCATGAGGAGATAGCAGACAAACTCATATATTGAGAGAGGCACCAAAAAAACTGTCCTGTACTCTTCAAAACTGTCAAGGTCATGAAAGACAAGGGAAGGATGAGGCAATTTCCCAGGTAGATGGAACAATCAGGCAAAATTTGAGTAAGATGTGTAGATTAGATAATACTGTGTTTATTCTAATTTCCTGAAGTAGATCATTGTGTTGCTGTTATGAAAGAGAACATCCTCATTTGGGGGAAATATACTGAAGTATTTATGGATAAAGACAGATCTGTAATTCTGTGTGCATGTGTGTGCATGTGTGTGTGCACCCACATAGAGACTGTAATCCCTATACTTTCTGTGGGATAGCCATTGTTATTCCAGTTTTAAAGCTTAGGAAGCAGGATCAAAGTTAAGACAATTTTTAGTTGTCTAGCTTTATCCTTTCCCTACTTATTTCCTAAAGTAGGCACCTTAGGATACTGAGGTTGTTATTTGAAAAAAAAAAAAAAAAAGAAGAAGAAAAAGGGAGAGTATGATGGTCAAATACATTTAGGACAGGATACGTTGAATGAAATTAAGTTAGCTTTTACTGTACTAATCTATGTTGCTATTCTTCAACATATATGCACTGTGCAACATTCCCTAATAATGTGTACCATGCCATTGAACACCCACTTTCAAAAAATTTTTGCTGCTTTTTTATAATGTTGTCTTATTACTCAAAGAGATAATGTTTTCTTCAAGAATAGGATGTGCCTTATACTTCAGTGTCCTTCACATGTTAAGTACATAGTAGGTATTCAATAAATATCCCATGATTACTGGTAGAGACTCACTCGGGCTCCTATATGGTCTTTTTTCTTCTTACAGTGTTCCTTAGTAGTTCTCCTTGAATTTTCATTCCTCCAATTTCCTGTATTGAAACTAATATGTACATGTAAACTAAGTGACCTTTCAATGTCCTGAAGCTGACTTAATATCATTAATAGCAACTCCAGCCTTCTGACAGCCTTTGATTACATTTGCGTAACTCTTCATTTTCTTACTCAGGTAAGAGTCAATTTTGCAAACAGCAGAGTCCTTAAAGAGTTTTAAAAAGAGAGGAAAAACTCAATTCAAATAAGCATTACATACCTGGCAGTTGGGAAAAATGAAAAGTCCATAAGCAGTACATCAGGAAGCACCGTGGTATGTTAAATTATAGGTAATAAAATCAGAGTGTCATAAAGAAAACCACTACACAGACTTTGAAATGACTTTTTTAAACTGCAAGAGTTGCATTAATTTGTATTGCCTAGGATTACACATGAGCATGACTGCATTTGGTGGAGAGCACACACTGCCAAGTTCTTACAGTTTTCTGAGAAACAGAAATTTTGGTATCTTTGCAAAACAGATCTTGAGCTTGAGCACATCAATGTAAGAATGCATGCATTGCTGCATTTTTAAGACTACAGTGATGTCTAACATATTCCCCTGATCCTTTAATAGCTAAACTCTTTGCAGAGAACCTCAAACCTTGTTACGGCTCGACTTTGATACTTAGGGGGGTGACTGTCACACAGTTGATGTATTACGGATATAAGATGGAATTTGGGGGCAGTTTCTGGGGAGAAGAGATGGAAGCATTCAGAACAATGTGTTCAGAAGAGGTGGGTACTACATTTAAAGCTACCTGTAAGAAGTCTTAGCTACCAGAGCAAGGAGAAAGAAATGGCTATTTGGCTGTCTTCCAAGTAGAGATAGTCCCTCAGTACCTAATGCCTGTAAGCTACACTGCTGGGTGCTATGGGAGGTTAGATGAGTCCCCAGAACTGCAGCCTTTTCCCATCTTCTTTTCATAAGCACATATTTTGATCTTGCCTCCATCTGCTGCATAAACATCTGGATTATCATTTACTCCCTTATTCTCTTGCACCTGTTAAAATTTTCCACCACACTATTACAGTGGTTCTCAAAGTATGGTCCCGGGACTAGCAATGTCAGCATTAGCTAGAAATCTGTTAGTGGCAATTTTCTGGTCCCACTGCAGATCTACCAAATCAGTATCTTTAGTGGCAGGTGGTTAGGGAGGAGAACTGACCAACAATCTCTATTTTAATGAGCCCTCCAACGGATTCCAAAGCATATTACAGTTAGAACTGTTGCCATCTCGTAAGCCACTCTCTCAGAGTTCAGTAATGACTTCTGATTCACCAGACCTAGTATTCTTTCCTCAGATCTGATCCTTCTTTACCTCTGTAAGCATCACACTCTGTACACATTTCACATCTCACATTGAGACATTCTCCTTTGTTTCCCATGGTTTTGTGGCACCATCTCTCTTCACCTCACACCATTCCTTCATCTCTTTCATTGACTCTTTCTTCCTCGTTATTTGGCCTTCTCCCCAGTTAAATCTCCCTTCCTTTCACTTTCTACATTCTCTCGTGAGGATCTGAACCATCTATCTCTATGATCTCAAGTATTTCTTTTAGTTAACAGCAGTTTTAGAATTGTGTTTTTTACCCAAGCCTCTGTATTAGTCTTCAAGTTTGTGTTTCAAATGAGTCATGGGGAAAGGCCATCCCTAGGTTCCATGGCCTCTTAAAAAGAATACATTGAAACCCAAAAACCCCATCCTCACCATCCCCAAAGCAGCTGCTCTTCTCTCAACTAGTTCTCTCTCAACTCTCAGACAAGAAAACTCAAAGACTTGGACTCATCCTTGGCTTTTGTTTCATTCCACGACTGATTATCCAGCAAGTCTTGTTGAGCCTGTCTACATTCTTTCTGCACATTGGCATTTCCACCACCTTCCCGAGAGACCAAGCTTCTCGTCTTCTTTCACTTGAGGTTTTTTCCTAGTAATTGCCACTAAGTTAATTTTCTTAATTCTTTGATTGTATAGTTATAAAGTCATCCAATCATTCTGTGATCCCTGCTACTGTCTTCCACCTCATTCCAATCCTCATTCATTACCTTGACACATGGCGTTGTTATAGGACTACGAACTTTCTTTCCAGCCTTAGTTCCCATTGCTCCTTGTTATATTCCAGCTAACCTGGGAGACTCTCCATTGAAGAGTCTCTATGCTTACTCTTTTTAAGTTTCTGTAACTATCTTTTAATGATTTTACCCAACATGTAATATCATCTCCATTCTCTTCCATGTGTCCTTCTTCGGTGTCCCTTACCTGAACATCATCTTCCCCCTATTTCCCCTCCTTCATACCTCTTCTATGGCAGGTGACACATCTGCAGGTTATAATAATAATGCATACAACACTCTCTCTGCCTGGCTAGACTGTAAAATCCTTGAAGACAGATCCCGAGCTGGTCTTCAAGGTTTTCTTTCTCACCTGAGTAACTAGAACACAATTTGTCATGTGAAAGATGCTTAATGAAATTTGCGTATTGAATAAATACATTCTCTCTTAAGTCTGCTTGTGGGAGGACTGGTGGGTCTCAAGAGGCGCAGTCAATGAGGAGGAGGAGGAGGAGGAGGAGGAGGAGGAGGAAAAGGACAGAGGAGACCTTAAGTAAGCAGGCAAGAAATTCTGTGACTCAGAGAAACAAAGGCTAGAATTTTCCTGGAGGAAAGATATAAGAAAGTAATGTGGGTTTGTTTCCAATTGTGATAAGTTCTAAGTGTGGGTTAAGAGAGGTTTAGAGAAGAATACTTGATAGGGGTACTTCCCACAGAGTTTAGTGTCACTTGTAATGCTAATTCTGAGGAAAATGAATAGCTAACAGCCCATAAAATTGGGAGTTTGGTAATCAAATAATTGGGGGAAACCTGACAAACAAAAATCAACAGGGTTCTTTCCTGTACAACTTATGTCCTTCTATTTACTATGGTGTATTATTATATTGTGTATATTGTGTATTATATTATCCCAGTTCTGGAATGGTTTTCAACCTGTGGTGTTCCCTACACTTACATGAGCACAACACTGTTTTATCACAGGACATCCTCTAGGAATAGCATTGCTGAAGAACCCATGCTGGGGCACACCGCACGGCTGACGCTCTGTGAGCTTTTAAATATAAAAATAAAGGCAATTTTAATACTCAGGACCTTAAAATGGAAAAAATAAATTAGCTACTCCATCCAATGACAAGAAAGGGGGCACTTTTGTTTCAAGCATCCAAATATTATGTTTCACAATCCCCTCTCCCAAGAGGATTTCCCCAACTATCAGTTATTTGTTGCCTATTTCCAGCTCTATCCACCCTTACCAACCACCACCCCCCCCCCTTCTTTTCTATTCTCAGTTTATGAGACACTTTTTTTTTCTGGAGGGATCTTCTTAACAATCCCAGAAAGGTAGAAAAGAGAAAATTAACTGAACACACACACAATTCTCAGGCCCTTATAATTTAAAACGGATTTACCACAACTTGAAAGTGCTGCTAAAGTGACATATATATTAAATAGATATTTGCCTGCAGGCACAGAATAAGAAACTGATCAGAAGGGAATGAATATTCCATCTGGACTCTGATATTTCATAGTTGTGATCCATTTTTTTTGCCATGACATTTACTTAAGAAATGTTCAAAATAATAATTTAAATAAGCATCAAATACCGCATGAGTTCCACACATATGCCAAAATAATCTTACTCTTGTAATCCCGAAGAATTGCCCTTGACAGTATCTTGAAGGCAAAACACAAACTGCATTTGCTATGTTTTTGAGGATAAACTCCTCAGGACTATTCCTTTAGGGAACATAAAAGAGTTGTGTGAATGTGTGTAAAATCAACTCAATAAAATGTTTTTCCAATAGAGGAAGAGGGTCTTAAAGTAATCCAAGAAAGGAGTTTGTTCGCATATGGATATGTCCCTGGAAACTTGGAATCAAGATAATTGGATTAGTAGGAATTACTATATAAGGATTATGTAAATGTATAAATATGTTATACTCTTCAATCATCCATGGGCCTTTATGTTTACATTATCCCAGTTTTTGTTGGTTTCCTTCTACATATTCAACAGCTCTAGTGTAACTGATCATCAGGTAAGAAAATGTTAATAATTTTTTCTCCTGAAATACTTAGGAAATATCTTACTTGAATGCCCCAGAATCAAGATCCATCATTAAGAGTCTAGACATGGCACAAATAATGTTTAAAAATTTTTTTTTAAATGTTTTATTTATCTTTTGAAGGAGAGAGAGAGAGAGACAGAGCATGAGTGGGGGAGGAGCAGAGAGAGAGACACAGAATTCAAAGCAGGCTCCAGGCTCCATGCTTTGAGCACAGAGCCCAACGCGGGGCTCGAACCCACGAACTGTAAGATCATGACCTGAGCCAAAGTTGGATGCTCAACCGACTAAGCCACCCAGGCACCCCATTATAGTGTTTAAAAGAATTCAACTGAGGAATCGATATTGTGCAGGGATTGAAATGTTCTGGTAGAGAGGAAGCTGTCTCAAACTGCTGCAACTTTGTTTATCATGTAGATAAAACAAACATTGCTCATTTGATTACTTCACTTGAAAAATCTCTGGAGAAGACAAGACTGGTCTGATGGTTCATCACATCAAGAACTCATTCCTTCATCATCAGTAAAGGCTCGCAATGGTTATATCTGCCTCATAGTCAGAACTATACAACTGCAAGTTTATACCTATGCAATCACCAGAGAAAATCACTGCCTTCAAATTACAAGCCTATTGGTTGCATCCTTCTAGAACAAAATTATGTTAAGGGCAGAGAATGTGACTCTCATTCACAAATGTTTCACTGATGTTTTATAGAGTGCCTGACATGTAAAGTATTTGTGGAACAAATAAATGATTCCATAATTTCTATTCTGGTCATATCATTATTCAACTCTAATAGATATTTAATCTAAGGTGTTATTGGCACTTTTTTTTAAAGGTGGAGTATTTTCATCACCCCATCCCACACACATCTTAAATTGATATTCTACTCAGAATACATGCTTAATATATTTTTTTAAATGAAAGGATAGCTGAAATTATCTTTTAACTTATTAGAGCATTTAGTTATTGAACTACCTATGTCACTTTAAGCCAAAGAATTAAGTAGCTAAACTAAACTGCTCAAGAGGTTGGCCTTCACTTAGGGGCAGGCCAACTGGCCTCAAATCCTTATTTCTTTGGGAGTGTTCATTCACAGCCACTCACAAAGCCCCCAACTTTTCTCCAGCAGGCATGCTGGGCAGCACAGGATTTCAGCAACAATTCTGCGATTCTCATCTATCATATAAATCAGGAAAATACCCATTTGTTTGTTTCCTCTCTGGGCACTTTATCACTCCAGCCAAGGGGGACAGCCTGGTCTTAGTCACCTCATTTGATTCTGTGATCTGAATCCTGTGTTTTACATGTGGTTAGAATCTGAGCCTTGCACTGAAAAGGGTGTAAACAGTTGCAGACAATCAAACTCACGCATGGAAACTGCAGGTGACTGTCCAATTTTTGAGACTGCCTCAGAGAGCAGAACTCTCACTTTGATGCTGATGGGAGAGGAATGTCAAGATGGATTTCCGCAGGGTATTAAATAACTGAAGGGACTGGAAATCACTCATCACTAATGTAAAAAAGGACATATGATTTTTCATCAGGAGCCTGAGCTATGGCTCCATTCTTGCCTGCATTAGCCATTATGAGATGAAAGCAGATGGAAATTATTCATTCTCTCCAAACTCGCATTCTTAAAATGCGATCTTATGAAAAAGCTTCACCACAATCTTTCACTTCCAGGGAAATAGGACAAATGAGGCTTCCTCCAGAGCAGACAGAATCCTCACTTTCTTTACTGTATCTCAGCTGCACTAACATCTTTGGCACCAGTCTTGCTCACGTATCACGGGCTTTATAAGTGACTCCATCTCAGTCATCTGTTTTTATCCCAAGGCACACCCTGACTCCTCCAACCCCAAGGCTGTTTTGACCTGCCTTAGTGGCTCGATCCTCCTGCAGACACACAGGACCTGTCTTGCACCTGATGACAGCCATGTCAGTCAAAATGCGCAAAGTCATGGCCATAGAGTTAAGAAGAACTCATCTTTCAGGGCATGAAAAACACTGTCTAATAATTCTCTGGTGTTATAAGTAAGTTTTAGTTCCTAAAACATCATTTTATAATTAAACCAGAAACCAAATTAACCAACTCTTGTTTGGTTTGTGAGAGGAAGGGGTAAAGGGTGGCTACAAGGAGCCCATGCCAGTAAGGAAGGGTCTATGTGTTGCTGGGGTTTGGGAGAGGAAGGGAGGAAATGGCTAAACAAGAAGGTTCTTGAAAAGACCGACACCTTACGCGGTCATTATGGGTATATAGCATTGGCTCTGCTGGACTACTCTTTGAAGGCAGAGAGGGCACTGATGTGTAATAGAAAAGAATAGAAGTTCTAGCGTTCCAGTGGTATAGATTGAAATCCCATTTCCTTCACTTTCTAGTTATAAGAGTCTGGACAAGTTACCTCACTCTCTGAGACTCAGTTCCCTCATTTGTGACCTTGGAGTTAATAATAACCTTTCTCCAGCAAGATCTTCTATTCCACATTGTGCCTATAATCAACATTACAAGGTATTGTATGCTTAAAATTTTGTTAATGGTGGATCTCACGTTAAGTGCTCTTATTACAATAAAAACAAAACAAAACAACACAAAAAGCAGCCATACAAAAAACCTTGAAGGTAATTGTGAGATTTAAATGGAATAATGCAAAGTAGAATAACAACTGGGGTTGTAACACAAAAGGTTCTCAAAAGCCTTATTAATTGTATTATAGAAAGTACCCCTCCCACAAATGTCACACACACAATAGGAAACAACACATACAGGAACTTGTTATAAGGGGATTGAGACTTTTCTATCATTGTTTTGCTGGTGTAGAGCATGGGGCTTGGGACATAAGAAGCTCTCAACTAAAATTTATGCATATAAATGAGATTTATCGATTATTTTTTTGAGACTCCTATAGGTCACAGGCACACCTTCGTAACAGAGGTTTTTTAAAATAAATAGAAAAAAGTATAATTTGTACTTTTAAGAAGGGCAGCGATAAGGTACAATGTTGCTTTCAGAAAAGGAAGTGTTTCTCTGATGAGTCCTGTAGTCCCTGCCATGTCAGAAAGGAAAAAGGAGAAGGCCACAGTAATGGAGAATAAAGGACACATAAAAAACAAAATACATCTCTTGGATTATTAAAATATAGTTATTGTATAATTAAGAAAAATTACGTCTTACTTGACATCATGTGTATTTTACCACAGCAAGTATCTTACCTTAACCTACTACTTGTTGACCAAAAGTGTCACTTTCTTAAAACACACTGTGGTTTACAGGTGATACCTAAGTGTATCTGCAACTCTGATGTACACTGGTTACTCAGAATTTTTCTTCTATTCATCTACATTTGCAAATGGGCCCATACCAACAGAACACAGGTTGACCACCACACTGAATTAATATCAACTCAAAGTTCGTCTCTCTTCCAATGTCTCTGGATATCACTTCACAGAAGAGGGGGTGGGGGGGCTTCAGGTAAATTTATAATTCAGTAAGGGCACCTGATCAAATGGGATAGGGAGAGTTCTGGCGTGTTGACTGAACAGCCATCACCAATGAAGAAATAGACCTCATTTCATGAGAAATAAGTCTCTCACACATACATTAGCTTTACTATGCTTATCTATAAAATGATAGACTTAGATCCGGTCAGTGCCTTGAAAACTCTCTGCTGGTCCCTAGGGAGTTTCAGTATGGTGGACTAGGACTGGGCTGAACTTTGGGTCTTCTCCTCTTCAACCTGGGCAGCTTCTCCTTTTTTTTAAAAGCCTGTTTTAATTATTAACTTGCTTAATTAAATTTTCTTTGAACAAAGTATTACACTATAAAAAAAATCTACTAGATTGGTGGACTAAGCAAATGGTTTGTATTCAGTCAGCATGTCTTTTAAAATGTTTAAGTATATTGCAGTTTACTAAACATACTAAATCATATGCATGATCTTGCTTCAACATTGCTATGAGGTCAATGTTACCATTCTCTTCCATTTTGAAGATTAGAAAGCAGAGAGGCTTGTTGAGGTAAACCATGTACCTGAAGATACACAGGCGGTCAGTCATGGAGTTGACACAGGAGCATAAGTATTCTGGTCCAAAGTGCAGTATCCCTCCCCACAGCACACTGCCTCATCCACACAGGGGACTCTCCCCCTCAGACAGTACTATACAAAAGAGGACAGAAAGGAAAATGGCGGGGTGCTTATCTTATTCTGCATTGCAAATGTGCTCTGAGTATTGAAGCCAATGTTATTTGGCTGTTCCTTTTTTCTGTCACCATGGATTATCGCAGAACACAGTTTTGATGTTCATTTCAGTTATCATTACCTGGGGAATAGGAGGAAAAAATTAATTATCATTTAATTTCATCCCCATTAGTGTTTAAGTCTAGCATATCCTACCTGCTTCTATACTACATCTCTTAATCAAATGTATGCCTGACATTGGAATAACCAGGTCAGAAGAAGAAGAAAGCCAGGTAAAATGAAGGAGAAAGCGTTAAGGCAGCACAATGTTTTCACTGGCAGTTGGTTCTGTATCATGGGAAGAGTGAAACTTTAGGGAGCATGTAGCTTCATGTTAAGGAACCACATTAATATGGTTCCTTTTACTTATTATTCCCATGTCATAGCAGAGAAATGAGTTTGCAAAAATAAAACTAAACAAAAAAAACTTGGCCAAAGTCATACAGCTAGTAAATGGCAGATAAAGGATCCATACCTTAGTCTCTACAAACTAGATGATTAAGATGAAGCTAAAATTAAGCTACAGTAAAGAGGTATGAGCTCATTAATCCAAATCAAGCAAAATTCAATATATTGTACTTAGAACCCATATCTATTTCTTGAATGCCCATAGGGATGGATCTTGGAATAGCAACTAGGTTTGGGGTACTAATTCTCATGAGTAGCTTCTTGAACTTCTGCTGTGTTGATCAGGATTCTGAGGTCTTGACCCACGCCAATAGGAAAAAGTGCCATGTTCAATTAGTTATGTCTAATGTGTCCACTTTGGGTAGGTGGGGATGAAGAGAGTGGGGTGTGCAAGAGAGAGTAGGGACATGAGTGCTCCATATTTCATGACATCTGCTCTATTGAAATCAGAAAATAACTAATGCTTATTGCAAATACTTTAGAGTAATTCTTAACCATGACAGTCATAATAAGAGATGTATTTCACTTCTATTCACTAGTTGAGCCAAAAACGATGTAACTATCTAGACAACCATACAATTCCAAGTGTCTAGGAATTTTCTGCCAATGGCCAATGTACCATCATTTTCTTTCTTCAGTGCGCAAGCAAAATACAACTCACTTTCACCAGACAAAATGAACTTCCCATAAGTCCATGTGAAATGATTTATTTTTGAGACAGAGACAAAGAGTGGAGGAGGCACAGAGAGACAGGAGACACAGAATCTGAAGCAGGCTCCAGGCTCTGAGCTGTCAGCACAGAGCCTGACATAGGGCTCGAAACCACAAACTGCAAGATCATGACCTGAGCTGAAGTCGGATGCTCAACCGACTGAGCCACCCAGGCACCGCAATTATTTCTCTTTTTGATTGACATGACCATCAGAAGCTCTATTGTCATGGCAAAAAAAAATTAATACTGTTACAAAAAAGTAAAACAACAAAACATCCCCACCTACCCAAAGTGGACTTCAGTAACTCTCTTGGCACCAATGATGCATATAAAATTTTATAATCTGCTAACTAATATACCGCTTTCTTAGAAGCATGCTGTAGAAAAAAAAAAAAATCAGAGAGAGAGGGAAGGAAGAAGTTGTCAGCCTAGCAGTCCATGGTTAGAATCTTGCAGTTAACAACCTGGAAGGGACTTCAGGATCATTTATTTCAACTCCCTGCTGAAGAAGCGTGTGCTCAAAGCCTGAGCCACATTGACCTCTGCAGATGTCTATGCAATGCTACGTCTTCCGAGCTAACTCGTTCTGCCTAATTATCCTCACGTATAAAGAGCTGCCCACCTCATTTTCCATCATGGAAGTGCTTATGTCACTCCCATCTCACAGAAATTTTGAAACAAAAGTGTCCCAGAAGTAAAAGATTTATTGTTAAATACACACACAGAGTTTGCAGCCTTGAGAATTTACGGTCTTCTCTTGAGGTTATAGTGCCAGAGGAGTGTCAACTTGCTCACTGTATATGAAACACAAAATTATAAAAGAGATAGATGCCACCTATAATTCTACAGCCCAAATTTGACAAATGTGTGTTATTTTTCAGCTCTGTTGGAGGTTAGCAAGGTCTTCTGACAATTTCAAATTATTTTAAAATTTCTATTTAAGTATCGAATTGCTTCTCAGTGACATGGGCTTGCAACAGAAGTTTCTAATGACTGCTCTGCCTCCTTACACTCTCCAGTCAGAATGCCCTCAGCAGACGGGAGCCAAACCAAGCTACATAATGAATGAGATCTGTCCAGCAGGTCCCACCATGGGCTAGAAGGACAAAAATCATTAATACAGAATACTGGCCAAACCTCACACAACAGGGTGAAGGATCTTCAGGCTCTGGAGTGTAAGAGCCTCCAGCCAACTTAAGAGCTTCAGAGTCAGAGAGAACTTGGGGAAGAATCATTGAATTTTAGAGCTGGAAGAGGCCCTAAAATGGTGGCATTAAACCTTTAAATTCAGTTAATGGGCTTAAATCCTAGCCCTGGCCCATACTGGCAGTACAATCCACAGTCAACATATGTATGCCTTTTTTTAAGTGTTTATTTATTTTGACAGAGAGAGCAAGAGAGAGAGAGAGAGCAAGCACAAGTAGGGGAGGGGCAAAGAGAGAGGGAGAGAGAGAATCCCAAGCAGGCTCCATCCTTTCAGTGCAGAGCCTGATGTGGGGCTCAATCTCACACACCATGAGATCATGACCTGAGCCAAAATCAAGAGTTTGATGCTTAACTGACTGAGCCACCCAGGATCCCCAACATATGTATGTCTTTAACATGGTGTCTGACATGTGAACACCTGTTAGCTGTTACTATCTCTACCAACCTCTTTAGGTTAGAGATGAGGAAGTTGATCAAAAAAGGTGAAGCGGCTTGACCAAGACAACCCAGTAAGTCGTACAGATGCTAAGCGAACATAATGGTCTCAGGAGGGCGGCAGCCTGCGTTGTTGACTGCCTTGAGATGTTTCCCACATTCAGGACTCTGTATCTTTGGTTATTCAGGAAGCCCACTATGCAACTTGATTTCCTCTTATAGGAGGCCACACACCAGCAATGTTCTTTCATAGGTACAAACTCCTCAAGTTCACACAAGTAGTTTATTCTGCCCTTGAGGCTGACTGAGGTAGTTGTGAGATAAAATGGAATTTAATTCAGCTCAGTTTTGTTTGTGTAACTCCACATAATAGCACCAGCTACCACTTTGCTTTTTACTTTCCTTTTATGCTTTATCTGAAACCATCTATTCTACCCATTCATTCATCAAACATTTATTAAGTGCCTACTGTGAGGCTAACACTATGCTAGATCTTATGAGTAATAAATATATTCAAGGCGCGCCTGGGTGGCTCAGTTGGCCGAGCGTCCAGCTTCGGCTCAGGTCATGATCTTGCGGTTTGTCAGTTCGAGCCCCACGTCGGCCTCTGTGCTGACAGCTCAGAGCCTAGAGCCTGGAGCCTGTTTCAGATTCTGTGTCTCCCTCTCTCTCTGCTCCTCCCCTGCTCGTGCTTGCGCTCTCTCACTCTCTCTCAAAAATAAACAAACATTAAAAAAAATAATAAAAAAGAAACATATTCAGCTGGGGGACACCTAAGTGGCTCAGTCGGTTAAACGTTTGACTTCAGCTCAGGTCAAGATCTCACGGTTTGTGGGTTTGAGCCCCATGTCAGGCTCTGTGCTTATGGCTCAGAGCCTGGAATCTGCTTCAGATTCTGTGTCTCCTTCTCTCTCTGCCCCTCCCCTGCTTGTCCTCTTTCTCTGTCTTTCAAAAATAAATAAAAATTGAAAAAATGTTAGAAAAGAAACATATTCAGTTGGTATCGTCATACCTCCATAGTCCCGGTAATAAAGTACCTCACAATCTTTCTGGTGGAGATGCTCAGTAGTCTCACCAGATTTTTAGAAGCAGGTATTGGGACAAGAGGATGACTTTGGAGTCAAGTAAGTCCAGCTCCAATCACTGCTGGTTGTGTGATTTTGGAAAAGTCCCTAAACCTCCTCAGCCCCCACTTCCATACTATAAAATGAGAATAGTACCAGTATCTTCTAATGATTTCTCATAGAGTTATTGAGATGATTTAAAAAGATGATGCATAGGGGCACCTGGGTGGCTCAGTCAGTTAAGCAGCCGACTTCGGCTCAGGTCATGATCTCGCGGTTTGTCACTTCGAGCCCCATGTCGGGCTCTGTGCTGACAGCTCAGAGCCTGGAGCCTGTTTCAGATTCTGTTTCTCCTTCTCTCTGACCCTCCCCCATTCATGCTGTGTCTCAAAAATAAATAAACATTAAAAAAAATTTTTTTTTAAAAAGATGATGCATATATAGCATGACACACAATGCTTGGCAGCTAGGAAGCACTCAGTAAACACTAGCTACGTTTGTAGTTTAAGCAGTGTCTTCAGAATACATTTGGAGATTCCAATTCATTTAAAACATAAGTGAGGAGGTAAGGGGTTGTTTACTTATGCTGAACTCAGGGACTCAGTTGTGCTTCAACCATTTGGGTGGCAGTCAGCTGATGAAAATTCACTATTTCAGGTGATGGGTTGATCAGAATTATATTTTAAGAAACTTAATCAGGCAAGTGGATGGAATGGAGAGGACAGAATAAAGTAAAGGAGAGTAGTTATAAAAATAATAATCTTGGCAAGAGTCAGTGGGCCTTTATGGTAAAGTCAGTACAAAAGACATATAAAATAACAAAGAGGTGGTCTAAGGATAATTAGACACTGTTGGTGACAGAGAATAAAGGAGAGAAAATTAGAGGTGTCTTCAAGATTTCGAATATGGCACCTAGAAAAGGATGTTCAGAATGAACAAGGGAATCATGAAGGGAAAGACAAGTATTCAGTTTCCTATTTTTCAGCATGCTTATATATCCAGGACTTGTGAGTGGCTGGGTAACGTTCAATACGCATCCTTTCTTATACCCAAATGAAACATTTTTCCAAAAGGGCAGCTCCAGCTGGATCAGAATTCAAATGTAGGCATGTCCTGACAGTAGCACTTACTGCTTCGAGCTGTTTGTCTGATACAAGATTATGGAACCTCCAGCCTCAATGCTTGCTCTCTTAAAGAAAGTGACGATGTAGATAGAAGCCATAAGAGTTCAGATCTTCACATCAGTTCCTCAAAGATGGAATCACATATAGCGGGGCTGCTATAGTTCAATGTCCTTTTGAGTTTATAAATGAGTGTTGATTGGAATGGATGACTTAGAATTATTCCAGAATAGTTTCTGCTCCTGACAGAGGACAAAAGTTGAAGGAGCATATACCTCTTTCTTGACCTCTGCCCAACCCAACATCTAAGAATCCACTCCCTTTCCCATATACCGTATATAGAAATAACCCTTATAGTTTTTAAAGTATAACTTATTGTCAAACGGGCTCACATACAGTGTGTAAAATGTGCTCTTGGTTTGGGGGGTAGATTCCTGTGGTTCATTGCTTACATACAACACCCAGTGCTCATCCCAACAAGTGCCCTCCTCAATACCCACCCCCCCACCAACACTGAGTTTGTTCTCTGTATTTAAGAGTCTCTTATACCCTTATCAGCTTTATCATTTGAGTGCCTAACGGTATACCAGGCATTGTACAAAGCACTTTAGTGTCACTATCTCCTTTACTTCCTTAGATTCCCTATCAGGAAATTACCCCCATTTTAGAGAGGAATGGACTGAGACCTAGATGAGCAAACTCATCCAGGGCCACTCAAGTGGCTAGTGGTAGAGCCATGATTCATATCAAGTTCAAAGGATTATTAAAAGAACCTATGTTGGGGGTGAAATTGCTTTGGGACTAGAAAACTGGGACTACAACTGAGGAAGGGTATATTATGTTCTAGTGCTTAAAGCACTCATTAGCTGTGAATGAAAATTAAGACCAATCACAATGTGCTGCCTCTTGTAATCTTTTCATATGTTCAAAGGAAATCTAATTTTATTGGTCTCAAAACTTCCAACCAGACTCTAATCCTTAGGATGCACTACAAAGACAGAGATAATTGCGCAGTCTTCACTGAGATGAAGTTTGTACTCTAGTCAGGGGGACACACTGTGAATTCCTCCTGTCCAGAAGCTTAATGAGCATGTGTAAGAACAGGGTCGTATCTCCCAAAATTGACATGTTGAAGTCCTAACAGTTACTACCACAGAATATGACTCTACTTGGAGATAGGGTCTTGTAGAGATAATTAAGGTAAAATGAGGTCATAAAGGAAAGCCCTGATTTAATATGGCTACTGCCCGAAGAAGTTCGGACAGAGACAGGCACAGAAGGAAGACCGTGTGAAGACACCGGGAAAAGACGGCCATCTACAAGAAAGGAAAGAAACCTCAGAAGGAAACAACTCTGCCAACATGTTGACCTCAGACTTCTCTCCTCCAGAAGAGGAGAAAGTAAATTTCTGTCATTTGAGCCAATCTGCGGTACTTGTCATGGCAGCCCCAGCAAACTAACATACCATATTTGGAGGCATCCACCCTCCAGAATCTGGTCTCCCTTGTGAGAATCATGTCAGCATGTTGACACAGATGGACAAAATGGTGAGAAGAAATGCCTTGGGGCCCCAGAATGTGCTCTTTTAGGTTTCAACAAAGCAGAGGAAGGGCGCAAAAGATCCGGTCTGCAGCATTACTGTCATTTTAAACCTCCAGACGCCTATGCAATGAGCTCGTGAGACCCTTTACCCGGAACTGTATTTCCATGCCCCTCTCGGGGCTTCTGCACTTGAATAAGAAGTCCATGCCGCTTCCTCCCTTCCTCTCTGCACCTTTCACTGAAAATGTCTCATGACGCTTTTCATTCCATTGAGTCTACTCTTGCACAGAGTATAGTCTCCTCTCAGCCTGATGGTTGTCTTCCCCTTCTGCTTTTGTACACGAAGCTTGTCAGAGAATCAAGCGCTCTAAACAGGGTCATCTAAACTGCTTCTATTGTCACAGCACCGTAGATTTAAAGACTTTCCGCCTCTGCATCTTGCCGCTAGATCTCTGCCTTTGTTCTCGTCATTTTGATAGGTGTACCATTTTCCCTAAAAGACCTAAAATACTAAAAGTAATCATTTTTCTCCATGGAGTGGGTATGATGTGGCCAGCACTTCACACTATTAGTTTTAATTCTCAAACCTGTCCTAAAGGTTAAGTATGATCAATTCTGTTTTATGGATGAGAAATGTTAAGACCTTTAAAGAGGCCATAAAGGAGCTGAAATGTGAACAAAGTCCTGACCATAAAACCCAACTTTTTTTCCCCGGACATGTGTTTTCTAACTGTAGCCATTCCCACGTCAGTGCCCTAACATTTATCCTATCTACCTCCTGTCTGCGCTATCATTTAACATTTTCTTCAGAATTTTACATTAATGTTGTCTTAAGCAATATGCGATAACTATATTTTTATATAGCTTAATGCAACAGCTATACTCTTTAAATATTCGTTGCAATGAATACAACATTACATTTTACAAGAATATGTACTGAAACAGATAAGCACAGGAAGTCTAGAATAAAATATGACCATCCATGTAGCACCTAAAATATCTTGTGTCACCCGTGGTATAGATAGCATACTGTTATATAACACTACACTACAAATTGACACCACTTATGAACAGAAGGAGCATAGGGCAGAGTCCAGTGCAAGGCTCGATGTTTTCCCACAAACTACTAGCCACATGTTTTAAGAAGTTGTAGAGCTACCTAGCAGTATCTTAAAAATCGAGAGCTTTGCCTGATGGGCATTGCAGACTTACACTATCTTGGAAGTAATCTGCTCCACTCTCGTTTTCTCCTGTTGATTCGTCAGCTGCACAGTCCCTCAATTTGGGAATTAATAAAGGAAGCCAGGGACAGACATAGCATAGCTGCCTAGTTGTAGAACGACTGGGCTTACAGGCTAATCGAGTGTGTGCAGGTCTCAGGGAGGTCAGCCTCTTGTCAGAGTGAAAAGACTTCAGGAACAGGAAATAAGATGCAGAGGGTCCATATGATTAACCCTGTGCCTGTTTCCAAAAATCTCTCTCTCTCTATCTCTCTCTGCCTGTCTTTGGAATCTGAAGTTTGGCTGTAATAAATACATTGCTAGGACATATTTTTGAAATTTCAAGAGTCCATTTAGTAGGTTATAAGTAACTTGTGAGAAAAATAACACTACAAGTCATTTTTTTTCTAAATGTTTTTAATTTTTATTTTGAGAGAGAGAGAGCACGAACAGTGGAGGGGCAGAGAGAGAGGCAAACACATAATCTAAAGTAGGTTCCGGGCTCTGAGCCATTAGCACAGAGCCCAACATGGGGCTTGAACCCACAAACAGTGAGATCCATGACCTGAGCCTAAGTCAGACACTTCTGACTGAGCCATCGGGGTGCCCCTAGAAGTCATTATTAACTAGACTATGCTAGTAGTTTTGGGAGGCAGTAAGGGACATGTGAACAGGAGGGCTAGACTAGCATTGGGGTTTGGGCATGTTAAAGGCTACTGAAAACCAAGTAGGAACATGTCAAAGGAAATGGTCTCCCTTTCCCTCCCTCCAGGCTCCTTGTCAGAGCCCTTCCTTCTGATCTGGGGTTTTCCTGTGTTGTCAGGCAACTCCTCCTCCCCTTACCGGGACCAGGAACTTCTCCAGCAAGGTCCAAGCCCCTTGCTTACAAGAGTAGTATATAAAAGTCAGTGCCAACAAGGGAGTGTGGTATATTTTTAACCGGTTAATAAAATCTTAGACCAAATTAACACAAAAGCAGTTTCCAGATCCAGGGCGTTAACATTCTCTGTGTGTTGGACCCTAGTCAGAGCAAATGTCTTATGTTTGGTTCTGCCATCACAGTTTAAGTATGAAAGTTAACTTTGTGGCAGCTTGGCTAGACAACAGCACCCAGTTATTTCATCAAACAGTAATTCCAGTGTTGCTGTGAAGGTATTTTGTAGATGTGTTTAACACTACCATCAGTTGACCTTCAGCAGTTCACCACATATAATGTGGGAGGTGGTGTTATCCAATCAAATGAAGGCCTTAAGAGCAAAAGGAAGAAGAAATTCTGTCTCAAGAAGACACCATCAACTCCTCCCTGAGTTTCCAGCCTGCCAGGAATCTGCTCTACAGAATCTGGATGTGGAAGCCCATATAATACCACGGGCCAATTCCTTAAAATTAATAATAAAAAAAACACAACAAAACACACCTTATATCCTATTGGATCTGCTTCTCTGGAAGATCCTGACTGATCCACCACCCATTTGGAGCATATGTGGAGAAAGACAGCCAAGACCACAAGGGGTCTGGAAACCAGAAGGGCCTAGAAACTACGGTATGTGAAGAGCAGCTGTCAGCACTACAGTTACTTAGTCTGCAAGAAGGAGGTCTGTGTGTGATCAGACAGCTGTCTTCATTCATTTAAAAGGCTGAAAAGTGGAAGAGAGTTCAGACTTGTCCTGTGTTGCCCCAGAAAAGAGAACTTGGCACTGAGGTTAGCGATTATAGCAGGCAGATTTGGGATCAGCAGAAACAAGAGTCCTCTAACCTTTTGAGCTCCATCAGCTCCCAAGGGTGGGGATTTCCAACAGAACTTTGATACGTGGAGGAGAACTGGAAAAAGGACTCCTTGATTAGGTGAGAGGAAAGAGTGTGCCCTCAAAGGTCCGATTCAGTTGGGCAGGCTACCATTTACCAAGTGCTTCCTAAGCGTCAGGCACGGTACTCAGCACTTTAAACATTTGATTTCATCCCATCATCCTTCCAACCCCTAAGGTGGGCTTAGTGCTTCCTCATTTTAAAGACAGGAAATAGAAGGCTCTTGGAAATCCAGGAAATGGTCCAAAGTCCTCCACTAAGTAGAGCAGCATCAGGTTTCAAACCGAAACCCACCTGAACCTTAAGGCTCCCCTATGATGAAACACTGTTTCCCTGGGACAGGAGGATACAAAATCACAAGCATGAGCCACAGGTCACGGCCTTTTCAACCCTTAGCACCTGCATGCTGATGATGCTTTTATACACCTTCAGGCCAATGTGGTGGGGTGAATTTATCTGCACTATAGCCACGCCTTATTTGCCAAAGCACTGAAAGCAAAAGAAATGTATCCTTTCATTCAACAAGTACTAGTTGGCCACAGGTACTAGTCATCTAGAAGTACAGCTACTAACAGGACACACAAGGCCTCAATCCCATCGAGAAACTTACATCTAGCAGGAAAGGCAAACATTCAATTAAAATGCATTGAGTATTTAGTTCCAAGTGTCATGAGTGCCGAGAAGGAGAAAAAAACGTGTAGTCTGAGAATGAGTAGCAAGTGAGTCCGCTTCTTATCTGGAGGGTCAGGGAAGCCCCTTGGTAAGGGAGGGTCAAGGTGGGACCTGAAATATACACATGCTCGGCCAGAGGCAGCGCACAGCACGGCCCTGAAACACAAAACCACTAAGAGCACTAGAAGACTAAAAAAAAAAAAAAAAAAAAAGATTAGCATGGCTGACTTCTTACTAACAAAAAGGCAGTGGCTGCAGAGGTGACAGAGACCATTTCATGCACTGGCTATGGAGAGTATGTCATCGTTTTCAATGAACAGGGATAGAGATAACTTGGTGGCTTGGGGCATCCCAATCATAGCCCTCAAATGCAGCTCCACGTGAGGCTTGGGTGGTGTGTAGAAAAAGTCTACATAGCAGATCAGAGACTGCCATCCCTAGAAAGTTCTTTTTGCAAGGTTGGCCCTGGGCTGGTATCGAGAAACTTGGGTACTAAGAAGGTGCTCACCATTCCCACCACCAATAAGAGCGGCTCGCTGTGCAACTGTTTGAGCTTATGCTGAACACCTGCTTTCTTTCTGGGTGTCTGGAATTTGTATGTGCTAGGCAGAGGATGCTTATGTGACCAACCTCCGGTAAAAAACCCTGAGCACTGAGGGCCTAATGAGCCTTCCTGGTAGACACCAGTTCATACATAGTGTCACATCTCTCACAGAGGCATCAGCACACCCTGTGTGACTCTACTGGAAGGGCTCTTGGGAGCTTGTACTTGGTGTCTTGTGAACTTTATCCCATGTATCTTGTCTTATGGCTGATTTTGCTTTATGCCCTCTCTTTGTAACAAATCTTAGCCATGAGTACAACTGTATGAGTATTCCTAGTGAATCACTAGCACGGGGGAGGGTTGGTATTGGGAACCCTTGACATAAGGTGTGACCTTGCTGACTTCCCACAGTGGCCATGGAATTAAAAGTTCCCCTCTGGCTACATAAGAGGTTTTCAAGGTAGATTGAAATGGTCTCCTTTCTTCAGGGGAACTCCAACTTCTGCAGCAGCTTCACTGCTCGAAGGTCTAGAAATGTCCGCAGTGAGGCACAGCTGGGTAATGAATTTTTTTTTTTAACATTTATTTATTTTTGAGAGACAGAGAGAATCAGAGCATGAGCAGGGGAGGGGGAGAGAGAGACAGAGATACACAACCGGAAGCAGGCTCCAGGCTCTGAGCTGTTTGTCAGCACAGAGCCCGATCCAGGGCTCGAACTCACAAACCATGAGACCACGACCTGAGCTGAAGTCGGATGTTCAACCGACTGAGCCACCCAGGCTCCCCATCTGGGTAATGAATTTTTAAAGACATACACCAAATTTCAGGGAAGATTCGTAATTAATGTTAAACAACCACCTGAAATCCCCAGGGCCACTGCCCTCCATTTGCCAGAAACGTGCCATCTTACTCTTGGGAGTTCAGAAAGCTAATTTTGTAATACTGTATAGCTTTAATCTATCTGCCCTTTATTAAAATGCAGGATGTACCAATGAGTCTAATAAGGCGGTCTTAAGGGTTTTTCTGTTTTTTACCTTTATATTTAGCTAGCCACCGTTAATGTCTTTATAGCTTCTTTTTTTCTTTAATGCTTTCAACTCATTATTCAAGACCAAGGAAAATTAGTCATTTCTTAGCACTTTATATTCTGCTAATTGCAAGATCTTAGCAATACAAACACACCAGAAAACCATATCAAAGCAAATTTTATAAAATATATGCCAACTTCACCATATCCAGTGGAACAATGTTTAAGGCTGTTGATTTTGCTTACCCAATACTTTTGTTTGAGTAAATGAAAATTCAATATACTTACTCTTACATTCCCAGAAAAAAAAAACACAGCAATAAAATATTGATGAGACAAGGACTCGCATGAAAGACGAATCTTGCTTTCGAAAGTCAACAAACAACACTACTGCTCCTTCCATCTCTGGAATCCAGCCATTCCGGCCACATTATCAAAGAAGTTTAAATTCCTATCATAGCACTTACCCTCCTCCCACAAACTGCCACTTGGGAGAGTCATAAAGCTCTTAAACCTCACATCTCTGGGGAGCCTGGTTCCTATGGACATTCTCATTGATGTTGATCAATAAAATTCTTCCCCTTTGCTGAGTACAGTCAGAATTCTTTCCTGAAGTCAATGAATATTTACCTGGCACCTACTTCATGAAAGGCATGTGCCATGTCCTGAAGGTGACAGTCCTGGCTATCTAGAAATGTCAGCCCTAGGTGTATACACACAAGCTGCAATACAGTAAAGTAGAGAAGATTGTGTTGTTAAGTACAAAATGCAGACTAACAGTATGAACTGAGAAAAGAAAGAACTCTCTGTGGGTATAAAAGTCTTTCCAGGAAGAATCAACACTGAAATATGAGAGTTGGTGGGATTCAATGCTTTGAGTAGCAGAGCATTTGTGATGGCATTGATTATGTACATAAACGTACATTCTGGAGACAATGAGTACACTAAGGTGGCTGAGGGGACAGTTTGCTTAAAGAAATAATGCAACATAAGGCTGGACAGGTAGGCTGGAGCCAGGCTGAGAGCAGCCTAGAATGCAGTCTAGGAAGGTTGGCTTTCCATGTGCTAATGATAGGAGACTACCTAAGGTGTCTGTGGAGCAGACGACTTTGGCTTTCAAGCGACATTTGTGGATGCTTAATAGGGAGGTGTGGCATTAAAAAAAAAGACAAAATGAAAGACAGGTGTAGACGTGGTCATGAGCCACTAAAATGGAGACGTGAAAAAGAGCTGGATCGGGAAAGCACTCCCAGCATGTCTACGGAAATGAGAAGAGTTTGACTTAGGTTGAAAACATGAAAAAAGGAAAAAAGACACAGATATGGGCCAAACGAGGGACTGGCCTATAAGCATATGAAATGGAGCGCCTATAAAGGCAGTTTTAGACAGATGGTTTTAATACTATCCTCCTATAATGTGCTGCACTTCTAATTAATAATCTTTACCGTAATTGCAACAATTGTTAGTATAATTATTGATTTACTGTTATTCTTTTCTAGCCCATAAACTTTTATAGTCTGGGACTGTGTCTCAAGTGCCTGGCAGTAGGGCATGACATATTATAATTGTTCAAAAACTAGAATTCATATGCAGGCATATTAGAAAGAGAAGATAATTTGAGGAAAAATTCTGGAAAATCAAGTTTTAAACAACGAGAATTAGAGGTGAATGCCCAGTACAAATTGCTTCTTTGTAACATACTTTATTGTAAATACTTTACTGTATTTAGGTGATAGGGTTTGTAAGCAATGGGTATCATCATATTTTGTTGATGTCGTTTGTCCAAATCCCTGTAATGATGAACCATACTATGAAATAGAATTGTACTGGAAAAGGTAATTGTCACCGAAGATTCTCAAAGCTAATGGAGGGGAAAAACATGTTCAAGGAGGATTGTCAAGTAAAGGTGATTTTTCATGCTAAATTATTGAAAATGCCTCTAACTGGTTTAAAGTTCTTATAGCGTTATATCTCTTTGAAGCCCCATTCCCTCTTAAGCCTCTGTAGCCTTGAAATCATTTGCATACAAGTACAAAATTAATCCTTCTTATCTTTTTTTTTTTTAATTTTTTTTTCAACGTTTTTTATTTATTTTTGGGACAGAGAGAGACAGAGCATGAACGGGGGAGGGGCAGAGAGAGAGGGAGACACAGAATCGGAAACAGGCTCCAGGCTCCGAGCCATCAGCCCAGAGCCTGACGCGGGGCTCGAACTCACGGACCGCGAGATTGTGACCTGACTGAAGTCGGACGCTTAACCGACTGCGCCACCCAGGCGCCCCAATTAATCCTTCTTAAATACCACTTTGATGAGGGAATGAATGAATGAATGAATGAATGGAGAGCTCTGCACTCTGGGAAATTTTAGAAACCATCTGTGCTGCTTCTAACTGGCTGAGTAATATGGTCAAGTCATGATCACAGAAGTCTGTGAATCAGTTTTTCATCCTGTTTCTCAACAATGGGGCCACTAACATGTTCTAAATACTTTGAGGGCCTATCATTAAGTAAATTCCCATAAAAACATTAAAAATATCTATTGATGCTCACAGGAAAAAAATCACTTACCTAAAAAGCATTCAGTGTATCATCTCAATTACCTAAAGTAATCCTGGAACCCAGGAGATTAAGCAAAGTAGCCAAAATTCATATACCATGTCAGTGACTGGCACACTGGCAAGAGTAAGAAGTGGTACCTAGAAGTGGTATAGTAAGGGAAGAGATCACAAAGTCAAGTGCAGACACACAAACTGACCCTGGGTGGGAGGTTGGAACTTACGTGCAGGAAAACTACTGCCTACACATCAATCCTACGAAGAGTCAGTTTTGTGTACAATGGTGACCCCCACGCAGCCACTCCAAGGTGCAGTGCTTTGTTTCAAAAGGGACAGAAACGTATCACATATTTGAGAATTGTTCCTACCCATGTGTTTAAAGTCAGTGGGAGGAAGTTTGACACCTTCGAGTTGTAAGACTCAGTCTTCTGGAAAAAAAAAATTCATTGAAGCGAAATACTTTATAACCTGATGACAATAATGTCTAAACATGACTTGACTTTGTAACCTTTCTTATTAAAACATTGGAAAACTTACCTATGGTATGGCTTGATGCTTGAGAAACGTTAGGCTTCCTGAGAAGCGAACGTATGGTCTGATTTTCATACCAAGAGATACAATCCTGAGAAATAAATTCCATGCAGACTTTCTAAGAAATTGTCCATTAACGTGAGACTCGAAATTGTAAAAGACTCCGCGATGCAGGCCTTCCCAGCCATAAATAATAGATTCTAAAACAGTTTTGTAAGTGGGGCCTTGGCAGATGGGGTGCAGTCTTTAAGTTGTGCTAATACTGTTCTGTGATAGCGAGGGACAGAGAGGGCCCCCCGACGGCCTGATACGCAGAGCAGGGTCACATTTCTGGCTGTTGTTTAATTAACAGCTCTTGAATTTTGGCATTGCAGACACACACTGATGAATCATTGCTGACTAGCACTGAAAGCTGTTGCGTATGAAATTACTTTTTTTCTGGAAGGTGGGGAAATCGTGGCTGAACATAATTTATTCTTCAGACCAGTCTTCCTTATGTGGTTCATCTGAAAGGTATCCCCCCTGCCAATCCCTCCTGGCCCCTGTTCCCCCTTTTCATCTAACCTCACCATGGTATCCAGTCTTTGTTTACCACACTGTACTAAGAAGTGAACTCCTGCAACCTGCCCATTTTTAGTGTTCTACCAATAAAGTTTAGAGAAGGTCTGTCTCCTTCAGGTGATTTTAGGGATTGGTGCCATGGTGCCTTATTTAACCCATGAAAGCATTAAAGCAGTTCTGTCAGCCCTTGAAATTCCCACAGTACAAAACACTCTGCAGACAGACAACAATATACCCCCTGAGACCCGAAACCTGACAGTAAATGTCTGTAGAAGTCAAGGAAGCCTTTCAATGGTTTGAGACAAAAAGGAGGCAATGAATCTTTAGGTTTCTTACACTGTGTATAGTATTTTTAAAGTAATATTGATTTTCATTTTGACTATCAAAGTAGCAGAAGTACTTAGTGGAAAATGTGGAATAAAGGGTAAGTGCCAAGCAAAAATAAAATTGTACATATTGGAGGATCAAGAGATAATCACTGTTGACCTTTTAGTACACAACCACGTAGTCTTTCATCATTGAAAACATCTCATTTTAGGGCTTCTGTTCAAGTGCAGAAGTTAGCGGGAACAGAGCCAAGATTATATCCTGTCTTATGTTTCATAAAAACGTGGATAGGTAAAAGCTTTGGTTGTCACTTGCCCGGTTGACATTCATCATCGTTTCATAAAAAGAAATGGCATATGGTAATAATGGAACAGAAATAATGAAGAGCATGGGCTTGTGGGGCCAAGCTGCTTGACTCTGAATACCAGCAAGTGAATTCATTTGTTTCTACTTCATTTTCCTCATAAATAAAACGGAGATGACGACAACAGTAAAAAATAATAATAATACCACTTACTTTATGGAATGATTACGAGAATCAGCTGCGTTAGTACATAAAACACTTAGAACAGTCATTAGCAGCAAGTAAGTGGTCAACTAACACCATCTATCATGAGGACAGCAGGACCTGGCAATGGCACATCCATTCACTGCCAAGGACTCTTACTGGGCCACCTTTGCACATTATTTTCAAACTCTTAGAGATATTGATCACCACATATTAAGATTTCCATAGTCCAGTCTCATCCCTGCTGCAAACAATGATATGCCCTTGATGGGTCACCGCAATCCTTTGGATCACCTGTCATTACTGGGAAAATGAAAGCGCTAAGCTATGCTAGTGGACCTGAATCATTTTGAGGAGATTCGAACCCCCTTTTGGCACAGCACTCTGTGATTTCAGAGCGTCCACTGACCCCTGGAAGTTCAAGGGTCTCTTTTGGGGGCCTCAGGCTAAAAATCCTTATGTTATATGATCTCTAATGGTTCCTGAAGCTCTGACATCCTGTGGTGGTCAGTTCCATAAAAATGGTCCCATTCTTTTGATTTCTGACCTGATTATCACAGACACAAGGAAAAAGGTGAAAGGTAAGTTCAGGAAGCAACTCTTCCACACTAAAGATTTTTCTGTTTTCTGCCTTATTGGAGATTGTAAGAGTTTCCTAATTAAATCCCTCTCACACACTTTCAATTCCTGGTGTTCAGGATCTGGGAATCCAACACCTTATTTATATGCTAATGTGCTACAGAAAACCCTGGTCTTTCTCAATCCCAAAGGCACAAGAGATATTCAGCCTTATGCTTTGCTGCACCCACTGGCATCTACAATGGACTGTGCACAGCCAGGGTGCAAGGTGCCCTGGAGAACAAGGCCTGGCCCAAAGCACTACATGGAGCCAGGCGGCAGTGACATCAGGGAAGGCCAACTATCAAGCATGGTGCCCGACACAAATAATGTGGGCCTCTAGAGACTATCTATAGTTACATGCCACAGGGTGGCCCAGGGGTCACTGCCCTCAAATCATCTGGGTGTAGGTTTAAAATGAAGATTGCTAAGCAGGACATCTAAGTGCCATTCTACATGAATAGCCACGATGGACTGGGGCTCCCTATCAGAGCTGAGTTCCAGCGACTCACCCCAGACGTGTTGATAAGAATTTATGAAAGCAGAACCTGGGAATCTGTATTCTCAAAGGCATCAGCTGATTCTCTTGTATCGAGAATCTCTGGTAAAGACAAACTTACTTGTGAGCATACAGAGGAAGGAGATTTCTTAAGAATACCTAGTATTGGGGTGCCTGGGTGGCTCAGTTGGTTAACTATCTGTCTGTCTCTGGATTTTGGCTCAGGTTATGATCTCTGTGCTGGGTACGGAGCCCGCTTAGGATTCTCTCTCTCTCTCTCTCTCTCTCTCCCTTCCCCTCTGTCCTCCCTTGCTCATGCTTGCACATGTGTGCTCTTAAAAAAAAAAAAAAAAAAAAAAAAAAAAAAAAAAAAGGAATGCCCAGTATTTAAGAATTGATGCTACTGCTTTCACAGGGTATTTATAATATGAATCCATTCATCAGACCCTGAAAGACAGAGATTGCTATGGAAGCATACAGGAACTGCCAGAGCTCTGGTTTCCTCTGCAACTTCAGGATAACAGTGCCTACCTTAAGGGTAGCTGAGGATTTGACTACATAATTCCCCTTAGACTGGTTCAACACAGTAGAAAAGAATGCAGCTCTATAAAAGAAAAAGGAAGCAGTTTGTGTACTCTTATCAAATGCTAAGATAGCTTTTGTGAGAAAAAGCAAAGTACAGAGCAGGATATATAGAACTTACATACTCCCTCACATAAGGAAGGCAGGGAAATACGTATTTGCAATTATATGTAAGTGCATAAAGAAAGTAATAAAAATGGTTACCAAAGGGGGTCATAAGGTGGGAACAGACAGGTAGATAGGAACAGGAGGACCCAAAATTACTTTTTTTTTAAAGTATGCCCTTTTGTCTCTTCCCTTAACATAAATTTATTCTAATCAAGGAAAAGGAGATTTTTAAAAAATGTTTGAGAGAGAGCATGCATGCATGCTCGCGAGCAGGGGGAGGACCAGAGAGAGAGAGAGAGAAAGGGAGAGAGGGAATCATAAGCAGCTCCTTGCGGTCAGCGCAGAGCCCGATGCAGGGCTTGATCTCACGACTGTGTGATCATGACCTGAGCCCAAGTCAAGAGTCAGATGCTCCACCACCCTCGCTACCCAGGAGCCCCAAATAGTGGATTTAAAGCCACCAGTCTAGCATTTAGCATGCCAAGTTATCATTCTTGTGCTTCAACTAGATCTTAATGGGTACTGATCATGACATTATCATATTTCACTCTAACAGTTGCCAAAACTTTCATCACCCGAATCAACTTGCAAATTAAGGGGGGAGTACGCCTGGGCGGCTCAGTCAGTTAAGCATCTGACTCTTGGTTCCAGCTCAGGTCAGGATCTCACGGTTCCGGGAGTTCAAACCCCACGTCAGGCTCTGCACTGACAGTACGGAACCTGCTTGGGATTCTCTGTCTCCCTCTCTTTTTGCCCCTCCCCCACTCTTGCTGTCTCTGTCTCTCTCAAAATAAATTAAACTTAGTTTTTTTTTAAAATTGGGGGGGGGGGAATATGTGAATGAGGAGCTATTATTAAAATGTATTAGTTATTTGTTCCTTCACTGGGAGGGGAAAATGTCCTGGATCAGCAGAAAACAAAATAGGGGAAGTCTGTAACCTACTGGTGAACTTCTTTGTGCAGCAGGATTTCTACGTTGATTGTCATGCACTTTGTCTACTCCATCAGGTCATGAATGATGCATGGTGCTACAAGAGGTTCAGCTACAAACCTCTCCACTACCGACGGAAACAAAGAGGATTGTTAGAAAAGCAGAAACAGGTCTTCATTTTGCTTTTACCTCTGCACCAGCTTATGGAACAAACCCACTACAATCTCTGTAAGCTTTGTTCCCTAGATTCTCTTGGGACAGATTTCTTATCAGACGTATTTTCTTAAAAAAAAAAAAAACAAAAAACATCAAAACAACACAAAACCAGAGCAAGACATTTTAGAAGAACAACATTTGCAGAACTCTGAGTTGTCGAATAGTCACAGCCAACAACAACATATTCACTTTAAAAATGATGACGTTTGCAAAACGAGAGAGGATAAGAAGAGATATGCAAATCCAGAATTATCTTTGCAGTGTAGTTATTGCTTTTTTTGTAGCACAAATATAAGTCTTTGTCTCTATACTTAGAATGAACAGAAATCTCATTTTCCCAATCCTGAAGAAGAGCTGGAGATTTTTCTAACTCAGCTGATTGGCTGTAAAATACAGACTTTTATATGTGCCAAGACTGTAACTGTTGCTTTAAAATATTTCTTTTCAGCTCTAAAATTGATATGGTAACTCTCTGATGGTAAGTGTCAGGAAAAAAATTAAATGGCAAGTTAGGACCTCACAGAGGGTAGTGGAATCTTGGTCAGAATTAATATGAGAGTCAGTGGGACTCATGAGGGTTCTTTACTTTGGAAGGAGTCAGAGACCACTGATGGTGCCCCAGTATGTTTTCCTTTCAGCAAGACAGCCTATAACCCTGCAACTACCTGGTTAGAAGGTTCACTCGTTTTGTGGCGAGTTTTGCTATATACATTAGTTTATACTGCAAAGATCAGAACAGCCATAACATGTGTCATTTCTGGGCCCTCTTCTCGCCTTGGACCACCTCTTTCTCCCTTCCTTGGGAAGAGCCAACATTCAAAGCCATGTTTTGAGGATAGCAAAGGTGTTTGCTTGTCTTCAACTATGCCCTGAAAAAGAAATATACCTTATATCTTAACTGATAAAGATGGCTTGACACAAGAGAGTGTTTCTGAAAATTGGCTTAGCTATGGGTAACCAACAACAAATCAGTAAAAGAGGAGAGATCATTAGAAGGTTGTAGCCAAGGGAACACAATCATGAAAATGACATGTATGATATAAAACTACCCAGGAAAACCTCTCTTCAAAAATGTCCTAAAGGGAATTGTAACCCAGACTACATCTATCGCTTATAGATTCCTAATTAAGCAAGACCAAATTAAAGCATTAGAGCTATAGCTTTATTGGTAGATTCTGTGGTACAGTGAGGACAGATGCAAACTAGGGCTTGTGTATAAGAGTGTGGGCTTTAACACCACCTTGAGCAGGGTTTGAATCCAACTCTGCCACTTACTAAATATAAGATGTTCATTGAACGCCTCTGAACCTATAATGTAAGTGGAGATACAGACACCTGCTTGTGGCAAAGGATGTGGCTTAGAACTTCCAGCAGAGGACCTCATTTCTACAGAGGAAATCAATAAACATCAGGTGTATTTATCTCTCTTCCACTCCACTGAGGGTTATCACAGACATCTTAGCGCCAGGAAAGAGAAAAAGGAGGTAAGGGAAAAAGAGTATGAACTAGAATTTGAATGTTTCTAAGTACTGGATCTCTTGATCAGTTAATGCTCATCTCTTAACCAGGTAGTACTCCTAGGATTACTAGGTTCAGAACTCTAAGACATAACTTCAGAGAAAATCTAAGTGAAACTAGTATCATGGAATACATGCCTATCTGATTTCTTCATATGGGGAAAGCCAAACATTTCCAATGTAGTTTCCGGCAGTTTATGGAATGCCTTCATTTACGACAACTCTTGCATCATTCAAGATTTGTCCATTTGCTTATAGTTGCTGAGTATCAAGATCATGTTTTGCTCTCAGATCATCAGTTATTTTTCTTTAAACGAAGGTAGTTAAATCCACCATTACGTCCACAAAGCATTTTATCAGGTATTTGCTCATTTCTCCTCCCCCTAGACCTTGTTTGTCCATCCAGCTCTTCAATAGTTAATACTCACTGAGAACCTACCACGTACCAGACTCCCTTCTAAAGCACTTAACGTGAATTAACTCACTTAATCTTCACATCAATCCTCAGAAGCAGGTAACCATTATTACCCCATTTTGCAGATGAGGAAAATAAGTGATAAATGGATTCACTTGTTGCCTGAAATTACAAAGCTCTTCAGTGGCACAGTCAAGACCAAGACCCAGGCAGTCTTACTCCGGAGCCAGTGTAGTTATACTATGTCTTTAAGGTCTCACGAGAAGTTGCAACAACCACAACTATCCAGGTACAGAACTACAACTATTAGGTACAGAAACAAGATCAGGAAGAAGGGGTGGCAAGGAGTTGAGACCGAACAGCCCAAAATGTGAGCTTAATGCAAGATCCTGAATGTGAGCCAAAACCCTCCCTCTGAACTTTGTGGAGGTTGAAGCAAAAAGGAAAATAGGATCTGGGATATGGTTTTCACTACTATACAGCAAAGGGAAGACTACAGTTTCGAAGGAAAAACATACTCTACCACACTGTATTTCCAGCCCTTCATTTAGTTTTGCCGAGCTTGAGGACGGACAGAGGGATCCTCAGTGAGCCCTCAGTCGCTGACGCTACCTAACTGCTTCAATTGTGCTGGCCAGAGATGGAGCTTCAACTAACGCCCATATTCCAATAAGCCCATTTATGTTTTCTTGATAGCAAGTTGTAATGTCCTTCCCTATTCCCACTCCACAGATGACCAATGAACAATAAACCAATTTGTTTAGAAAAATCTTATTTCTTGTGTCACATAATATGAAAGCATACAGTTTTGCTTTTCAAGCTAGCAGCTTATATATGGCAGAAGCTCTAGGACATGCATGAATTCACTATCATTCCATTTTTTAAAACCCAGAAAAAATATTTGAGATAATGCTGAAAAAGTACTGCTGAATTTCCTAGTGGTACAAAGGCTTTTATGATTATCTTGATTTTATTTCCCTAAGTAGCTATTAAAAAGCTGCAAAACCACTAACCAAAGGAAAAGACTATGCATCTATCATATAAAATTGTTCTAATTTAAACCGTCTTTGCTGGACCCATTTTTCTTCTCTGTAAAGAATATATCTTTTAAAAAATTTTTTTTAACATTTATTCATTTTTATGAGACAGAAAGAGACAGGGTGTGAGCAGGGAAGGGACAGAGAGAGAGGGAGACACAGAATCCAAAGCAGGCTCCAGGCTCTGAGCTGTCAGCACAGAGCCTCTGTGTCCCGCCTGATGCGGGACTCGAACCCACAGACAGCGAGATCATGACCTGAACTGAAGCTGGATGCTTAACCGACTGAGCCATTCAGGTGCCCCAAGAATATATCTTTTGATTCTATTAAATCAGGGCTTTTACATAAGTAACTTTAAGATCTACAAAAATGCTATTTTCCCCATTGAACAGAGGCCAGCAGCACCATCATTACTGTTAACGATCTAATTCAATAGCCTGCAATTAATCTTATTTTAGTGGCTACCAGAACAGGTAAGGTGTATACACTTAGCTCTTAAATCATTGTCTAAATATTGCACAATATTTTTCTCTGCATGAGCTAAGCAATCTGGACAGCTGTTTCTTGAAGCTTTTACTCTAATTGGTAGATGAGTAAGCCATTTATAAGAAGAGAACTTCCTGGATATTCATTTACTCCTGTTCACATAACATTTTTTCTGTTTTCAAGTAGTAAAGTATATGGCTTGTGGTCACCTCACCATTGGATTTTGAGTAGTTGAGAGTTATGGTGTTTCTCAGCCCTGTTACCTCACTGGTAAACACTGGCATCAGGCTCCAACATCAGACTACCGGTATCTAAATCCTGCTTCCCCCTCCTCAGCAAGTTACTTACCAACCTCCTGCTTCCGTGACTTCATATCCAAAATGGTAGCAATAAACACTTCTCCCTTACCGGGTTGTTACAAGAATTAGAAGAGATGATACTTGTTCTAAGACACACTATGTTCTAAGACACTTGTTCTAAGAAACATTAAGAGAAATGGCACTTGTTCTAAAATATGTTGTGTGTCTTAGAACAGTACATAGATTCTCAGTAGTTATTACTGTTGTCATTATTAAAAAAACAGAAACTTGGCAAGTTCTGGATAGATTTCAGATGTACATTATTGTGGTTATTTAAGGCTAACCATTGCCGGGGAAAAGCTAACTGAAAATGACCCTATTTAATGTAAGAAAAAACATTTCATTATAAACAGTGAGGATAAAAAGTTTGAATGGGACTTTATCCAGGAAAAATAGAATTTTGTGTCAAAAAAATTGGATTCTAATTCTATCAATGTGCTGATTTTTAGAATTAGCCTACTGCTTCTAAGAGTATATGACTCTACTATTTTTCTTTTCATTTTTGGTGGGTAGGAATGCAGCTAAATTTCCTAACAAATTTGCATGATACATTATAGTCCCATTATTAGGAGAGCCGTTTTGACCAAAAAATATCCCCATCTTTGCAAAAGTTTCTCTTAACATTTTGATATGTAAATAATTCAACTTCTGAAGAGCCTATCCTGTATTCATTCATCCTCAGATTTCAATTCTTGATTCAGTTAACACAATCAGATTATCATTTGTCTTGTGGCTCTGCACAAGATTCAAGCCATTTTCCAGCACTGCTATTAGTGAAATTCCACATTTTCAAGGGTTTTCAATTTAACTTTATCATCAGTTTTCATGACATTTTGCTCAGTGTTTAAATGGACAAGATAACAAGTGGGAGGGCTGTTTGAATGGAGGCTAATTTCTTAAGTGGTCAGTTCATTTGTGGATATCTGCATGAAACGGTCATCTTTGCTTTCCCTGGGCAAGCTTATTCCCATAGAGATGTGGAGAAGAAATGCTTGGAAAACCACCACTTCCTCTCTTAAACCACTTGATAGATTTAAATATTAAATATACACCTGTTTTATCTTTGACAATATCTAAGAGAGAGACTAATAAGTGACTTCTTTAAGAAAAGCTAGAATTCTTTTGGCTTAAGTTTTATAACAGGATCTCTCAGAACAGAAATATATGCTCTTTTTAATTGGGATGTTTATGTCAGTAATGGAGACTCCTAAGAGTACATACTGACTAGCAACAAGGTAAGTTGTCTCCATAAATGAAAACTAAGCAGGACAGAGATGATAGTCACCAGCCATGGTAAAAGGAATGAAACCTGTAGCCTCAATCCTCCATTTTGATTTTTATTTTATTGTTTAGTTGAGGTACTGAGATAGGGAGACTAAAGAATTGTATAAAAATCTGCTTTTTGCTCCTTTTCCTGCTAGGACTGCACCCCACTTTCCACATGCCTCAGAATGCAAATAGTGTCTGTCCTTCTTGTAAGGGACAAGGAGCTAATGATTTCTTTAGGGGAGAGAACATCTAAGGCAGGCACAGCTGACAATGACCAGACTATGCTATCATAGGAGTATTCCAGACCACCTGTGCCAGACAGCTCCACGCCAAGGCCCCTCAGCTCCAGGGAATAGCACCTGGGCCGTCATCTTTGTTCTAACCCATTCCTTGATGTCTGAGAGAAATGTGCACCAGACCAGCATCCTCAATAAAGACCTCCCAATTCGGAACAAAGATAAGACTCCCTCCTTTCCTAGCAGTCTCAGGACATTCTACCTGTACCTGCAGTCCCGCTATACCTTCAGTAAACTCTGCTTTCACCTCCTGCTGGCTCATGCCTGATTTCAATCCTCCTTGGGCAGCCAGGGACACTCTTGGCTGGTCCTGCAGGACACCCTCTGGATCCTAGGGCCTGGCCTGCCAGCGTTATCACCTATATACAATGAAATGCTATGTATTTATGTACAGACACTACCAAACTTTTACCAATGATTGGAAGGTGGGAGGTCACAGAGATATCCATGTAGTGGTGTGCTGGAGTTGGTCTGCACTGACTCAGGACAGCTGCCTCTCCAGGTTTCAGCAAACTTGTGAGTCAGCTGTTCAACCACCGTCAGCTTGAACTCAGCCATGGGAGAATACTTACTTACCCTACAAAAATTAGCAAAGGCTATCAAGAAGGGACTCGGTTCCCCACCCCACCCCCCACCCCAGAGCTGGTTATTAAGCATTCGCTAGCACATCACAGAATCTCATAATATAAACAGCGGGTAATTTGCCACTGGATCAAGCAGCCAACCTTGGGAAGAAGAGAAAAGCTTTTATCTGCTCTCAGATGCCTGGACAGGGTGGAGGGTTCTCTGCAGCAACCATCATCTGGGAAAGGGAGGGCTGCTAACACACGAGGAAGAGCCTTTCAGAGTCACTGAATGTCTCTGCTGTGCTGCTTTTAGCATCCTTCACTGTTTAGTACAATGAACAACCTACTCAGGCTCTCCATCGCAAATATGTTTGATGATACCAGCATCTTGCCTTACACCAGAAATCAAGGAGGGAAAGGGAGTGGAGTTGGGAAAGAAGAACTGGAGAGAGATTACTATTGCTTTTTCAAACTCCTGTCAATCCAGACAAGGTTCCCAATACTTCTGCCTGGAAAGCCTTAAAAATAGGTCCATGTCTGAGCCCCATCTGAAACCAGTGATTCACATCCGAGGATGGCATTCACATCCCAGGCATGAGGTGCTATGCAACTGAAAATCAGTTATCAGGATCACTGAATGGAGCAAAAGCGAGAATAGAAACTCAGACAGCAGGGATCTACCTTGTGTACTATCCTCTCTCCAGGAACAGAGGATCCACACCCAGTACTTTTCTGAAAAGGGGAGAACGCAGTTTCCCAAGATACAAACAAGCATTCCATACAGCATGAACACTCAGCCTAAACAAAGGTTTCTTACACCATCAACACTGTGTACATGCTCTTCTCTCCCTCTCACCCAAGGCTATGAAGACCAACTCTGTGGTGGTTCTCAGTTCTGTGTGTCACCATCACCTGAACACCTTACACACCTGGCCAGGAAAATACTATTTCCTGGGCTCCACCTCAACCTCCTGGATCAAATCTCCATTATTGGTGCCAGGAATCCGCATTTCCAAAATTTCCAGGTGATGTCGAAGCACCTATCACTGGTTTGAGAACCACTGGTATAAGCCAAGCACTACTAAAGCCCACCCTCCTTCCTAAGGCCAACCGAATCATTTGGGACAAACATCAGGATCACTGGACATTCTGCACAACTGTCTGATTCTCTGTTTTGTCGCTTGACTCTTCCTCATACGGGCCTTCCTTCCACCTCAGAACACCTCTCTCACATGTGGATATACGCACCCTGTGTGAGTTCATTCTCCTTTCTACTTCTTCATTCCAACTCCTTTCACCTCATGAAAACCTCGTGATCCGTTTCCATGGATCACAAAAGAAAGACAGTCAAAGGACAAAAAAGTAGAAATCAGGATAGATTGGTTAACTCCAGAAGTCCCTTAAATTTTACAGAAAAACAGCTAGCCCCCTTCAGAACCCCAACAGAATTTTTTTTTTTCTTAACTACACCTGGTGGTCTTCAAGTCATGGTAAGCTACATGTTTTATTTTTTTTTAATGTTTATTTATTTTTGAGACAGAGGGAGAGTGCAAGTGAGAGAGGGGCATAGATAGAGGGAGACACAGAATCTGAAACAGGCTCCAGGCTCTGAGCCATCAGCACAGAACCCGATGTGGGGCTCAAACCCACGAATTGTGGGATCCTGAACTGAGCCGAAGCCGGATGCTTAACCGACTGAGCCACTCAGGCACCCCGGTAAGCCACATGTTTTAAATTGATTGTTCTCATCTTTTGCAGAGTTACTTGTTTTTACCTCAATGTTGTTGCCTTCTTTAATCACAGACGTACAATTTTTCTGCTGCATTGTGGGTCAGATATACTGGTATATGACAGTTTAGGGATTGAAACCATTCAGGGTAAGGTTTCTCTGAGGAAAGGTACTCTGAGCTTTAATGGACTTAAAAACCAACTTTTGCAATTCAACCCATGGTTAAACCAGGAGTACCCTGTGTATCAGTTTGTCCTCAATTGTTGATAAATCCTATAAGCTGAACCAGAAATGTATTTGAGATACAAAAGCATCCTGTGAATTTGAGTGCCCTCCCCACTAGGGCCATACTTATTTGAAAATCTCTCGGGGTGTCTGGCTGGCTCAGTCGGTACAGCATGTGATTGTTGTCCTTAGGGTTGGGGGTTCATGCCCCACATTGGGTGTAGAGATTACTGAAAAATGAATTCTTAAAAAAATTTCTCACCTGCATTCTTGTAACAACTGTGTTTTCACCCACAACTGCCTACACTAGTGGACTAGGGACCTCTGAAAGCTCAGACAAGCTTGAAGCCATACTTCCCTGTGTACACCTTCCTCACCATATGCCCTCTGGCTCTTTCTCATCCACCTAGCACTGCGCAGCACAGTTTGACCAACTAACGTGCCCATTGTTTTTAGATTTCACTTAAATTACCATTTCCTTTACGCTTTGAGTATACTGGAACATTTTAATTCAATTCGTAGTCATCTGTTTTGGTATCATATTTTTTTTTCCTATTCCATCAGTTTTTTCAATGCTAGCCAGTCACACAAGCTGCTTGGAGTATAGTTTGGAAATCCTTGTCAAAAGTTTTAAATGCATGTATGTTTTAAAATTTTTTTTCAACGTTTTTTATTTATTTTTGGGACAGAGAGAGACAGAGCATGAACGGGGGAGGGGCAGAGAGAGAGGGAGACACAGAATCGGAAACAGGCTCCAGGCTCCGAGCCATCAGCCCAGAGCCTGACGCGGGGCTCGAACTCACGGACCGCGAGATCGTGACCTGGCTGAAGTCGGACGCTTAACCGACTGCGCCACCCAGGCGCCCCAAATGCATGTATGTTTTGAGCCAATAACTCCATCTCCAGAAAATCATCTTATACATTTATGTGAACATGCGGGCAAAAACATACTAATGAGATTCCTTTTTATACTGTTGTAATTGCAAAAATCTAGAAATTATCCTCTTTAGATGACTTCTTACATAAATTAAGAAACATCTTTGAAATGGAAATATATGTAGATGCTAAAAAATGAGACAGATCTTTTTGTGCTGATATGTAACGGCCTCTTAGATACAATTTTAGGTGAAGAAAAAAAGATGCAGGATACTACGTAAAGTTCCTTCCCATGTGTATCAACACACACTTTTGTTTGTACATAGAAAATTTCTAGAAAGATACTGAAGGAACAGTAACTACATGTTGAGAGGGAGAATTTGGAATTAATTACTGGTGATGAGACGTCATCATATTTTTCATTAAATGTTGTCTTGTACTCTTTAAAAGTTTTACCAGAGTCTGTATTACTTCATCGATAATTTTTAAAAACAGAAACCACCTTAATTAAAATGAGTTTTAAAGTATTTAGACTTACGTGTGTATATGTAGGTATAACATTTTGTTAATTAAGAGTTTCCAATGTTAACAGAATTATCAAAACTATCTTCCCCTAATCATCTCACTTATTTTTTAAATTTTTTATTTAATTAAATTTTGAGAGAGAGAGAAAGAGTACACAAGCAGGGGAGAAGGGCGGAGGGAGAATGAGAGAGAACCTTAATCATGCTCCTTGCTGAGTACAGAAGCCAACATGAGGCTCAATCCCAGAATTCTGGGATCATGACCTGAGCTGAAATCAAGATTTGGACACCCAACTGAGCCACCCAGGTGCCCCATCTTGCTTCTTTAAATATACAAAAGGATTTCTACTGGTGAGGTCTAATGGGAGCTTGTTATAAAATTCAGTCTAGAAACCTAGAATTTCAACTGAAATGTTTTTCAGAAGTATCTCAATTTAGAGAATGAATCTAGGGAGAAATTCAGAGTAAGCACCTAAAGCTTGTATAAAGCAGACAGGTGGCTGAACTACCACCCTTTCTGTCCTGGCAAGCCACTGCCAAGGGTCCAGGCTCACTTTCCTAGAGTTGGATGCAACTTCACAATCCTCAAGGAGCTCACTGCCAATTGAGTAGAAGGAGAACCAGTTTTTCCACATAAACCAAGTACCCTCACACCTACTTGTATTCCTGGGGAAGCAGAGAGGAGAAGCCTTTGTGCTGGCTTGGCTAGGGTTCTGTTTGCACCATCCAAACATCTCAAAGGAGCAGAAATGTGTGTGCCCATCAGAGTTGGTGGCTGGCACTTGGGTAAACCACCTGAATAAGCACACACTAAAAAAACATTGTGCTCATTGGGAAAGGCAAAAGTACATCCCTATCATCTGTGGACCCTGACAAGTTGGGGTTTGGAGTAAAAGGAAGGATTGAGGGTAGTGCTCTGTACTGTTCCCTCGGGTTGGCTTCTGTCCCAAGGAACGTGTGCCAAGTTCCAGGGAGAGATGTGCTGTCTGTAATAAAGGCCAGGCTAGATGAAAACTGTACCACAGGGGGAGTGTGACCTTAGGTAAGCCACTTCTCCCAGCCTTCTTTTTTCTCTTGTAAAGTACCTAAGGGGGAAGAAATACTTTTGAAAGTTCCTTTCGGTATGCACATTCAGAACTCTACCACTTGGAGATGACCTGGGAAGTAAATCGTACTTTATTAAAAATGTAAGTGAGTCTTGCCAATGGAATGTGGTGCGTGGTTATGCAAATTGCACCCAGCGGCTCCCTCTCCAGCTTATTTTCTCAATGGGTCCACTGGACGTGAAGATTCTGCCATCACAGAGCGCTGCACGTGGCCTTCCGACTGGATTAGGAAGGCTGATCCACCCTGAATTGGACTTTCCACCCTGCCCACCTTGCTCCCAGTGGTCCTCTGCTTCCCTTGGGAGAGTTTCTAAGGACACAGTAGAGATTCTGCCCTCTAGGATTTGCAAGCTAGTCAGTGGAATGAGACAGCCACCACCACACCTGGCAAGACTGCTATCACCCCAACAGTGGCAGAAGAAAGAAATAGCTCAGAGGGACATCAGCCACGCTCTTTGTTAAGTCTAAGTCAAACCAAATAAATACTTATTAAGAGCCAGCTTCATGAACCTGCAACCACTGTAGTTGCACAGGCTCCCTACTCAGAAAGGGCACCTGCCCTTGGGATTTAAACCTCTGCAATTGCTCTCTTGAAATTCTTCCTGATTTTATTTTGAACTTGTATTCTGTATTCAGGTCTGATGGGACAATGGGGGATTCTTGGGGGCTTTGGAGTCTAAGGTAAGCTGCAATCCCACCTCTCATTGTTCCTTGGGATAGATTCTTGGTCACCCTCAACTTGCAACCCCACCTAGGAAGTGCCCCTTTCCCTCTGTGCTGCATGGTTCCTAGGTACATTCACCCAGTAAGTATCCCCATGCCTGAGGGAGCATCACATTAAATAGCAAATAAAAATCACCATGACAGGGTGAAAGAGAGACCAGGAGACCACAGAAGAAAGGAATAATTCTTTTGCCTGTATTTTGAATAAGGGACCCACATTTTTCTTCTCTACTAGGCCTAGCAAATTATGTAGCTGGCATGAAAGTCCCTAAAGGTCCTCCTTCCACAGGAGTGGCTAATCCTAAACCCCTTCCCACATACACACTGCAGAGTCAATCATGTACCAGAAAAGCAAAGGCCAAAGAGAACAAAGTGAGGAAAGAGGATGGAAATGCCAAGTTTGTTGGAGGCGGGACCAGTCCTTCCAGCTCTGACCTCAGCAGATCCAGGACATGGCCTCTAATGGACACTTTCTCAATGTGAAGCTGGACTTATTTTCTATCAAACCAAAATGTACTGTGTCTTCAAGGGTGTAAAGGGGAAAAATGCCTATAATGTATGAACAAACTACCTGGAAAGCCAGTCACAGAGAATGGTGACTCTGGAATACATTCCTGTGTGACTGAGAATGGTCATTAATCATGAACAGGTAAGGCTATCTATGGAAGGAATAGGAAGGTGGGCCATCCAGGAAGACTATGCCAAGGTTACATTCCCGTTTCATCTCGCACTAGCTGTGTGCCTTTGGACAAGCTGTCTTTTGTATTTTAGTGTTCTTACCTTTTAGGAGTCTAATAAGAGCAGCTTTCCTTAGTGACTATTGAAAGCATTAAATGCTTAAAACAGTGCCCAGCAGACAAAAGTGTTTTAATCAATGTTAAATATAATGGTTCAAAGAAGGGAAGTTTTTGAGGGATTCAGGGTAATCAGGGAAAGATTTGTAAGGTGTGAAACAAAGGTTGTTTATTGAGAATTTGTATGGTATTTCTAAGAAAGCAACTGTGGGCTTAATATAAAAGCTTTCATTAAGAAAAATCTTTGGTAGCCCATCTAGATGAAAATGCTTTATGTTGTTATTTGAAAACACACACACATGCGCGCGCGCGCGCACACACACACACACACACACACGGGACCACTTAGAAATAAGAGACTTAGTTTAACTACATGCTTTGTAAGGTATTTCTTAAATGATTACTGTTGGTTTTTCCAATCTCACGGAGTCCTGATTTGGTATTAAGCAGTTCTAATGAAAGTGTGCAAACATCTGTCTTATATTCTGGCTCTTTCCTTAGCTACACTGCCACACTGATTTACAATTTAGGAGGACTCTGAATAAGATAAAAGCCACATCTGCCTATCCATCAATCGTTTAGTTTTCTACTTGAGGAGCCTTATGTCCTTGCAGAGATATAACATCAACTGATGTTTTAAAATAAGTCTTGGTGGAAAGAATGCATAAAAAAAAAGTGCATCTATCTGTCTATGAATGTTTACATACAATAGGGTTCCTAAAATACCAACTCAGTTAACTGTGTGTTCAATAGTAGTATACTCTATACTCTATGGAGCGCCTGGGTGGCTCAGTTGGTTAAGCATTCAACTCTTGGTTTCGGCTCAGGTCATGATTTCACAGTTTGTGGGAATGAGCCCCACGTCGGTCTCTGCACTGACAGCACGGAGCCTGCTTGGGATTCACCCTCTCTCTCTGTCCTTCCCCTGCTCATGCCTGATCTCTCCCTGTCTCTCTCAAAATAGGTGAATAAACTTAAATATAATAATTACATATTCTCAACTAACCCCAGCCCTCATTTCAAGGATCATGGAAGTATATCAATTATGCTAAGGGCAATTCCCTTGGTAAGTACTGATAATCATTTGGTTGCTTTGGATTTAATTATGAGCACTCATTTCTAAAAGAGGGCCAAGTAGCTGATGTTGAAAATAAAAGGTAGGAAACCATTCAAATGTTGCCAATTTTCCTGACATTGATGGAATGTCATCTTAACAAGTCTGTGTAAGTTTACTGTTCTCTAGTGTCTTCTCATGTAAAACCTACTAACGTATGGAGCAAAGAGAGGAGGGACATAAGGTAAGTTAGAGAGAGTTGTGTTCTCATTTTATTCAAGGTAAATGAACAACATTTATGTCTGGTTTCAAGACATAAGTGAGACACTACTGAATGATAGTTCACAAGGTGCCTTCACTTCTCACAACTTCCCTTTTATCCTGTGTATAAAGACAAAGTGAGCTGGAAATACTCTGTAAAATGCCTTCCAGCTCTAATGGTATATGATTCTATCATTAGTGGATTATGCGATTTTACAGGCCTGATCCCCTGTCAAATCAAGAGACAGGGAGCAGTCTGTTACTGAAATTAAAATGACCCATGTCAAGAAAAAAAAAAGCCAAAAGGTTAATAATGTAACCACCAATAGTGGTTTTACCAGGAATAGTATCTCTGTTGTGGTAGAGACAAGAAAAGTCATAAAAACACAAGGTGCTAAATTTTACTTCTATTTTAAGAGACTGTGGGATAGCAAGAAGGAATTATGAAGGCAGGAATAGGGCAAATAACATTGAGGAAGACAACCTGGAAAGGTCTTTATAGGAAATTTCATACAGCAATTTCCTGAATAGGGAAAATTTTCTCTATGTGTGTGTTCTGAGGAATAGCCTTCATTTAGAGGATACAATATGACAGGTAATGCATTTCACAGAATCTAATGAACACTTAAAGGACATATGAGTCTGAATTCCAAGCAAATCCCTTGGAATATACAGGGACTGGAGTGGCTGAGTGACTGTGAGCTGGAAATAATTTCATAAAATTGTCATCAACGTCAGTCTGATAATAATAGTTACCATTTATTGAGTACTATGGATCAGAAACTACGTTGGATGATTTATGTGCATCATCTCATCTAATACTTACAGCATCATAGAGAAACAATTTAATGTCTGAAACAAATGTTCAGAAAAGCAAGCAACCTTATCAAGGTCACAGGGCTGGGAGATGGGCAATTGAAACCTAAGCCATACTGAATCAAAGCTCATGTTCTTTTCTGTCCTCCATCTTGCCTCTGCATTTTAGTTGGCAAGCTAATCTTGAGAGTCATACTCTGAAACTGTAAACACCACAGTTCTCTGACCGTACACTACAGTTTTTGATTGATGGGAAAGTATAAGGGAATAAATGTAGCCCTTATTTGTAATGGCTATTACTGTGCCCTTTTTTGCTGTTTTTGAAATTACCAGACCTGTACACTGAAGGATGTGTGTGTGTGTGTGTGTGTGTGTATGCATTTACACACACACACACACACACACACACACCCAATAGATCAATATTGTATATACTACCAGTGGAGGGTATATACATCAACTAGCATATACAACATATGTTTTTATATTTTATACATAAAACTCAAAGCACAGAGTCTATGTGGAAGAGAGCAATTCTACAGAAGAAAAAGATTTTTGAAAGAAGAAAGCAAACCAGAACTTGACTGAGGACCTACAATGTGCCTGTGTTGTGCTAGGTACTTCCTGAATATCTCCTTTATTTCTCATGGGTGACAAATAGGCTGGCTGACTATGGTTGAGTAGATAATCTTGATTATCTGGATAGGCATGGCATATGCAAATTTTAACAATGGACAACATAGTATATTTATAAAATAAAGACTGCTCTAAGAATCTGTGATTGTACAAGGCTTCATATAAGCACGCAGTCGTGAATTAGTATTAACATGAAGGGATCCCGGCAATCAATGAGCAAATGTTCCGTGACATCTATTTCTTGCTTCTAAAAAGAAGAGATTCTATTTTTTTTTGTCCTCTTCTCAGCAACCTTAGATTTGAGTGCTAAGTCTGGATCATCATAACGGATCACTGACACAAATTCATTCTGAGTTAGGTGCTCATCACCAATCAACTAGCAGTGTCCTTTCTCTACCGCAGACGACAAACCTAACTTCGCTCAAAGTGACAAAGACTTGAGAGTTACTATGCATATCCTGTCAGGATAAGAGAGAGCTTCAACATCAGGGAGAGTAAGGTCTTCTTCTTCTAATTGGCTTGGTTGACTCCACTCTCTCACTGTCCTACTATGTTCCTATGCTCCCCTTAGAGAAATTGAAAACAGTGGCCCAAGCAAAGAATTCCGTTGACCATTTTGAGAGTACTCGGGAAAACAGAGAGGAAATGTTACAAATATCTATTACAGTGATACTAACGGAATTCTAGGCAGGGCCTGAACTAGGTTAAGGTGAATGAGACACCATTTCGTGCATTTGCAGGACCCTCAGAATGATTGCTGCCTTTACATTTACACCCGAATGCATTGTACATTCTTTTCCCTAGCCCCAGCCCTTATTGAAGGAGAGTTATACCCGGGCATTTCATTTCCTTCTGATACCAAATTGCCTACTTATAAATTCACTGGCCATTAACTCTAATGTCTGATTCTTAAAAAAAAAAAACTTTTGAACACCATGGCTTTTTGCTTCTTGTCCTCACCTCCAAACTTTCATGATCTGCCTGGGAAATTAAACCAAGATCCTACCTCTCACCAAGAACTTTGAATCTAAATCTGATTTGTAGCCTTATCTCATATCCAATCTCCTCTCCTACATCCCATCCAGGCCCCCCCCCCCAAAAATAGCTTTTAACCTTGCTGTTTTCAGCCTCGTGACCATGACACGTCTTCCTCTTGAAAGTTCCCTTCTCTATACTGCTTATACTGCACAGTGCTGACACCATATGCTTCAAAGCTTAATTCAAATGCCCCTTTCCTCTAAGAAGGCTTTTTAGATCCCATCCATAGGAATTAATTTTTTCCTTCCTTGTTCTACCACTCCCTTTGTTCACAACAATAACTGAGCACGTATGTCTGTGGTCCTTTTATAAAAACATTTTTTTTTTTGCAATTGTATCTGTTCTATGATCGCCCTTTGGCCTCCTGAAGGGAAGAGTCTATGTTACTTGTCTCTGTACTCCCACAGGATCAAGCAATGAATTGCACATGGTGGGGCCTCAATACATTTGCACCTCACAGCATGACGGAGTACAGTCTTTAGTAAAGTAAGTGTATATGGATTAAAAAGCTTTTGGGGAGAGCAAGCAAGTGAGTACAAGTTCATTTCCTTCCATTTTTTTTTAATCAGTAAAAGAGATTTTAAACATAGGCTGGTGAATGTTCAAGCCAATTCTACTGTGTATAAAGACTAGGAAAACACTTATAACTAATAAATGACTTCAGGGTGAGTACATGGTGTAATTGTATTTTGAAAATTACAATCTGCATGCATATGAAGCAAATAAGTGCTAGAAGCCCAAATATTTTAAGAGCTCAAAAAATGTGAACATGGTGTTCTTTGGGTTCATATGTTGACATGAAGAAATTGCATCTACAGCAGTCCATCTGCTTTAACTCTTATACTGTTACTCATTTTTTAAATTAAGTGTTTACTCTGTGTCTCCATTGTGCTTCATAATGGACTAGGTGCTAGAAATGTAAAGATAACAAAAAACTGTCAGTGACGTCTTGTCAACAATGAAATACAGTTACACCTGTCAGGTTATGGGGACTCCATAGCCAGTCCTGGAAGAAAAGACCAGCACTGGTAGAGGGAAGCATTTAGGAACCCAAATTACATACAGGACAGAACCCTTAGTTACACCTAAAAAGAGAAAAAGGATTTCAGGATGAAAGCTGTTCAAACAGATTTTGGAGTTTGAGCGGGACTTCTCCAGACAGCAAGAGAGGAACTGTATTCTATATTAAGTGGGAAGAGAGATACATGGAATTCTGAATGGGTTTGATGTATCCTAAGATGTACTAAATCATACTTTAGAGATTGACATAAAATATATTTGGAAGCCAAGATTATATATATAATCTAACAATAGTTTGTTATACAAACACACTATAGTTACTTAGTTACCCAGTGTTTCCAAATATATCAACGATGTCTCTCTCTGGTTCTAGATTCAAGCCAACTACTACTTATTAATTTTAGAAAGCCCAAAATCGTCTGTGCTAACTAAAAAGCCAACCGACATTTCTGGATATAAGCAGGATTTCAAAGCCATAACAAGGTTTCCTCATTCTTAACCAGTTTAAGGTAACATAATTAGTACATGGATTTTGATTTCATTTACAGTCCTAAAATCCTGTAACCACATCACCCAGTTTTCTTCTTTGAAAGATGCTTCATGCTCTTTTGATTTTGGAAATCACTCTATCCAAACTTGTTACTTGCACTTGTGCATTTAGACCAAATGATAAGATCTATCAGTACAGAGGTGGAAAAAGAGTGGGAAGAAAGTGTAATGGAGACTTGAGGGGGAAGGAGACAGCTTCTGATACACTGTTCTCCTCTTTCTCTAGTACATCTTCTCTGAAAAATGATCCAGGCACTATCTCAGCCACGTACTAGAGTAAAAGACAACTTCAATTATTAAGCCATGCTTGTAAATGTGTGCATGCACACACATATATAATGTACATATGTGTGTGTGTGTGTGTGGTTACTTATATTGAGTTATGCATATTAACATTAGCTCATATGTATGTATAGTTCCTACATAACTACAAAGTTAGTTTTGGAGAAGTGTTTTATAACTCTAAACATGCTATATAAGAGCATACATGAAAGAAGACATATATACATACAATACTCTTTTTCTTTACATAGCATTTCTATCTCCATATACCTTGTATAGATCATCTGCTTAGCAATAGATTAGAGATAGTAACATACTTGGTCTGTATCATCTGCATATTCCTTTATATCACCTGAAGCTATTTCTAAGTAGAGACATCTACATACTCCATGGCCAGAAATACATTTAGGATTTTTTTTTTTTTGCTCAGATGCATAAAGTGATATATGAACAATAATATGAAAAAAATACAAAATAGGCATAAAATTATGTATGACATAAATATCATACAGTAAAATGGGGTCATGGAAGTCATATAATGTACCTTCTGCTTAATGCAGTAATTTGCCACCATAACCATGGTCCTCATTTTTCTGTTGAAGGTGATCAGGGACAGGAGCCCAGTGTCCCAACAGCCAGCTCATTTTCAGTAGATGCCCTCAGCATCTGTTGTATGCAAGGCTAATAGAAGACCCTGGAAAGGTCATGAATGAAGCTAGCAAAACACTTGTCCTCAAAGAGCTTATAGGCTGAAGTCACAGATAAGATGTCTACATTAGTAAAGGATAGCACAGGCAAGAGTGGTGAGAATTTTAGGAACAGCAAAGTCTTGGGGCTCTCAGTTACTGGAAGAAGATAACTGATGGCAGCAGTGAAGGAAACTGAGCAAGGCCTCAGAAAATAAATGGCGTTTTGAGCTTTCAAGGACAGGTTGTATTTAGATACGTAAAGGACACAGAAGCATTCTAGACAGAAATAATAGCGTATGTCAAAGGATAATTGCTAAAGTCTTTGTTTACCTGCCAATGGTCTCCATGAAACATCTAGCAACCATTCTATGCAGGCAAAGTATAATTCTATAAGCTGTTTGTCCCAAGTAGGATGCTATAGACTGAGTGTCTGTGCACCGCCCCCCGCCGAATTCCTATGTCAAAATCCTAATTCCAATGTGATGGTATTTGGAGATGGGGCCTTTGGGAGATAATGAGGTCACGAAGGGATTAGGGCCCTTATATGAAGACACACGCACAGCTTGCTTCCCCTCTTTCCGCCATGTGAGCACACGGTCAGAAGCAGACTTCCCACATGGGAACCAGTAAGAGGGCCCTTGCCAGAAACCTGCTGGTGCCCTGACCTCAGACTTCAAGCCTCCAGGACTGTGAGAAATAAATGTTTGGTGTGTGAGCCACCCAGGCTCTGGTAATTTGTTACAACAGCCTGAGACCTAGGAGGGGTCATCATGTCCCTTTCTCTTGATATAAGACTTCCCATCAGCCAATTTTCAGACGCACCACCATCCTGGCAATTCTCCACACTACGCCCTCATGTTTCCCAAGGTCTCCCCCATGATACGCTTCCTAGGCTGTTACGCTGCCCTTCCACGTGCCCTGACCAGTACAAAGGCAGTAGGAGGATGGCTTCTCCTGCTGCAGGTTGCTTCAGTTATGGAGGAAGTTGAGGGCATAGGTGAGGTCACTGTCTCTCGAACTGTACCAAAGGTTAAGGCAAGCTATACTACTCACTTGTTCCGTGAACTTAGAAAAGGGATTTAACTTTGCCAATCCTCAATGTTGTCATTGCAAAATGAGCATAACAAGTATGTATCTCAGGGGGTTACAGTGAGGATTATGTGAGCATTAAAAGTAGTCAATAGAGGGGCGTCTGGGTGGCTCAGTCGGTTGAGAGTCTGACTTCAGCTCAGGTCATGCTCTCATGGTCTGTGAGTTCGAGTCCTGCATCGGGCTCTGTGCTGACAGCTCAGAGCTTGGAGCCTGCTTTAGATTCTGTGCCTCCTTCTGTGTGCCCCTCTCCAGCTCTCTCTCTCTCAAAAATAAGCATTCTTAAATTTTTTTAAAGTAGTCAATATAATCCTGACATGCAGAAAGTACCTAATAAATTAGTATTAGTAGCACAATCATATGTAATGATTTTGAAAGCTCTAATAAAACTTTCAGATTCTTGATTCATGTCTGTATCAGGAAATTTTCAAACACCCCCCACCCCATCCTTTTTTTTTTCTCGTAAGAAGTCATAAAAATTTACTGTCATTTTCTACACTCTCAATTAATTTTTGCTTAATGGCTACTGACCCTATCTTTTGATCCCAGCTCAGTAAGGAACACCTTGAACCATCAAAACTCGAAAAAGCTTTGCTTGCCATTGCCTGGCAGACAGAACATCTCCTTCTTTGGCACAGAGATGGCTTTTATTACAAACATCGAGTTGACTGTGGTAAGGGGTAAAGAAGGTCAAATTTCTCTTTATGGTTTCTGTAATTAACATCTGTTGTGCCCGCTCCAAGAATTCATCTCACCCCACTTCTGGTAATTGAAACTTTAACTTCTGAGGTACAGCCCTTTTGGGCTCAGTTTTGGCCTGCATTCTTGAGCTGGCAAACTTACTCCAGTTCAGGGTTCGAACGTGTAGGGTAAGGCCCAGGCTGCTCAGAGCAGGACACTCCCTTTACAATGACAGTTGGTTTGAGTTTGCCATAGGATGTGAGTAGAGCCTGTGAAACACAATGATCTACGTCCAGACGTGCTGCAAGTCATTGTCTCAAGAGGAGACTGTGCCTGAGAATGGAAACAACCCAGAAATAATATAATAAAAAGATGGAACAGGAGAAACCAAATACTAGCAACGTTGTCTACTTGAAGCCAAACAAGTCCTGGAGCCTGCAGTTATAGGACCCGATAAGGTGCTTCAGATGAAGTGAGATGGGATTTTTGTTGTTTTCTGCTCACCAAGAGGAGTACCTGGTATGAATGAAATCACTAGTTACAGGTATTAGTAAAGAAGATCAAGGATAAAGAAGACATCCAGATGGCCAACCGACACATGAGAAAATGCTCAGCATCAGGGAAATACAAATCCAAACCACAATGAGATACCACCTCACACCTGTCAGAATGGCAAACATTAACAACTCAGGCAACAACAGATGTTGGCAAGGATGCGGAGAAAGAGGATCGCTTTTGCATTGTTGGTGGGAATGCAAGCTGGTACAGCCACTCTGGAAAACAGTATGGAGGTTCCTCAAAAAAAGTAAAAAATAGAACTACCCTACGTCCCAGCAACTGCACTATTAGGCATTTACCCACAGGATACAGGTGTGCTGTTTCAAAGGGACACATGCACCCCCATGTATATAGCAGCACTATCGACTATAGCCAAAGTCTGGAAAGAGCCCAAATGTCCATTGCTGGATGAATGGATAAAGAAAATGTGATATATATATATATATATATATATATATATATATATATATATATATATACACACACACACACACACACACACACATATATACACACACACACACAATGGAGTATTACTCGGCAATCAAAAAGAGTGAAATCTTGCCATTTGCAACTATGTGGATGGAACTGGAGGGTATTATGCTAAGTGAAAGTAGTCAGAGTAAGACAAAAATCATATGACTTCACTCATATGAAGACTTTAAGAGACAAAAACATGAACATAAGGGAAGGGAAACAAAAATAATATAAAAACAGGGAGGGGGACAAAGCACAAGAGACTCTTAAATATGGAGAACAAACAGAGGGTTAGTGGAGAGGGTCTGGGAGGGGGGATGGGCTAAATGGGGAAGGGGCACTAAGGAATCTACTCCTGAAATCACTGTTGCACTATACGCTAACTAATTTGGATGTAAATTTAAAAAAATTAAATTAAAAAAAAAAATCAAGGATATAAAAACCCTACAAAAGACCAGTTTCCAAGCATCTTCTGGTATTAGAAAGCCTGTGGAAATAAAGAGTTTTAGCTACAGTGATTGCTCAGAGTGAATACGACAGGTGAAGAATTGTGTGCGCATGTCCCAAATTATCATAATAACCGTGGTTTCTAGCTATCTGAGCACAACCACGCATTATTTATATCTCTATATATCTAAGCCTCTATGTATCTATCTGTGCCACTAGGTCAATCAATGTTTGTAGATACTGTCATATCAGTTTAGTATTTTTCATTCTGACAGATGGTAAATCTCTTTTAGAGAATGTCTTACTCATCTGCAAGTCTCTAGCACACCATTTGACATAGGTGCTTAATAAATGCTAATATAAAATGAATCATCATGGTAATATGGACAAACATTCCCCGGATACATTTTTCTTTTTGAAAATAGGAATCATTGCTTTGGCCTAAATAGTCGAGCTGAAAGAGTAGGAAAGGCAGGGCTACTAACGTTTATGCAACTCCAACAGTCCTAAATCCCAGGCTTCTATTCACAGAGACTCACTACAAGGGGAGCGATGCCCCCTGGAGTTGTGCAGTGGAGTGGCCTGAACAAAGTTTCTAAACCATAGAAAATACAACACTCATTATCTATCTTCATGATAAACATGAGGAGACGTGGATTTATTCAAATTTAAATGTGATTTCTCACAAATATGTTTCCCTAATGGCAAGAAGACTAACTTCTTCCCTTACCAACTATAGACTTTTTGCCTTCCCTTAATATTTTAGAAGTTATAAAACACACTCCCTTTGCAATTTCAGGGTCACATTCTCTAACTGTAATACTGTATAGACTATAATACTGACTTAAGAATAACAAAGACAAAATAAATATTTCATTTCTTTCTGCCCTGATCCTAAATTTCTGAATCTTTAACATCAATATGGTGGCATTTATTTGTATTGACAAAATCAATGTCCTCTGCTCTTTGGTTTTTATTATAATGTATCTTTCATATTAAGCACTGTGATACATTTATGGATGATACAACAAATATTTTTTTTTAAATATTTGGTGGCCTCCATTTGCCAAGCACTGTGCCAGGGGCCAGCAATCCAAGAATGAAAAGACAAGGTCTTTCTTCTTGTTCGAAACTCTGACAGACATTTAGGACTGAAGGATTCAATCTTTTCTTTCCAGCCTGCATATGCTCACTGTATTAGCCTGACTGCTTCTCTGTTTCTCTTCCATTTCTACGTGCTGTGCTTTGTTTTAGAGAATCCCTCTTATTCCATGGTAAAGACAGAAGAGCATAGTGAGATGAACACAGGAGGAGGGAATCAATTAGTATTTAAGGACACTGAGCAGGAGCAAATGTTGGCTACCATTTACCACCGTCTACCAGCAGTCTAACATATAATGCTCTAAGTTGTATGTACAAAGGGTGATCACATGTCAGTCTCAGGGCTGTTCGGAAGATCAAAGAGATGAACATATAAAAGGTAGTAAGCACAGTGCCTATCACACAGTAATTTTTCTGTGGTACATTAGATAATAAAAAGGCACACTCTAAAAATAAAATTGGCCTCTGGTTTAGTCACTTCTATCACTGAAGAATAAAAAAATCCATCCTCTGAATATAAACATTCAACTTAGCAAAGGGACACTCGTCTCTCTGGACACAGTATAGGGCCAGGAAATGCATGGCCACAAAGCTCTCCAGTTTCCAAAGTACACACAGCTCTAGGAAGGTCTCAAGTTCCTCTTAGCACACACCATCCAAAACAACTACTCTGTATTCATAAGAGGGACCATATCATCCCCACAGATGACTATCTGCAATATGGACGGTAACCTAAGCCCTGGGAAATGCCTTGGCTTTTATCTGGAGTAGGGCTCAAAGAACATGTTACTATTTCCCTTTTGTGCTTCTTGGACTGAGTTTCTGATTACATTTGGCTGTTAAAATTTATGTGAACAAAAACTCTCCTGTTTTCACTAACAAAAGATCTGCTTATTAAATGAATAGAGAGAGGGTCAAACAGACCCCACCATCACTTAGAGAAGCTAGAACCATTTTCCAGATTCCCCTCTTTTTCTTCCCTCATGAAAGAACATGAATTTGGGGGAGGATGCCATGGGGCACGAAGGGAGAGCTCTGTATTTACACTCTTTGATGGTTTCTTATGAGCCCCTAACCACGAGCTAAAACAGAAGACAAAACTAACTCTGCCAATCCAGGAGAACTTGAGAATTTTCTATTGAAGTTTATTTTCTACTAATAGTTATGAGGTTATGTCCACTGCTCACCTCATACCTACCAGAGATATGGAGTGGACACTTGAGACCTTCATCAGAATAACTTCTCAAGGAATTACAATTGTTCTCTCTTATTATCAGATCAGTCATAACAATCAAAGCAGGCCTGTGGTTTTCTTTTCTGGGAACTACCATGGCATGATCTAGTTAAGAGTTAAACAAAGGTATTAATTCCAGCAGGCTAACTTTCCAATGTTAGTTTTCTTGCCTCTGGAGGACCAAATTTGATTTTAAGTGAAGTTATTGTTTCTCAACAGAAGGTCAGTAGCTCCCATCTACAAACAGATCAGTGGTCAGAAAAAAAACGCAAATTCAAAATATTATTGTAAGTATTATGCTTCTATCCAGAATCCAAACAATATAAAGGGTGGTAGCTTTTAACAGCAGCTGATTTTCATATCTAGTTGCATTTCTCTTTAACTACTCTGCTAGGATATGAAGGAAAAAGAGAATCAGGTCTGTGGTTGAATTTCTAATTGAAAATCATTAGAATAACCTAGGTCAGGAAACCTGAGAAAAAAGCAAAGCTCATACTGCATACGGCATTGCCGCTCGGTGATGTGGAATGCTTCCAGAGGTTGAGGGTGAGAACGGGACCCCGCAGGTAGGAAATCTACAGGAAACCCCCCCACCCCGGACTGTTGCAACCCCCATGTTCCGTGGGCACACGCACCCAATGTAATAAAATGGTGAAGAAAGTCCAAGCAGCTAACAGGGTACTGGCAGGTTTTATTCACCTGGAGTGCTGCCATCACGGTCCGTAAACAAATAATCCTTCGTGATTAGATGTTAACTTTCAGATCAGCTGGTGGTCTGAATTTAGGTTTCTGCAATTTTTGTGAACAAATGGAAGACACTATCTGGGACTACTTGAAAGAAAATACAGATTTAGAATTCAAACATAATCAGACTTTGTCTCCACAACAGTTCCCAAAGTAATCTGTTTGACGATACTATAGCACTCACTTCCTTGGTCACATATATAATGTCGGCTCCAAGTAGCTAGTGCTCCAGAGAAGGAGGTGGCAGGGAGAAAGCCATTCCTGTGACCTATTTGGCCAGAGCCCAGGTAACATTACCAATTTCTGTGTCCTTCCTGACTCTGGCAGCTTTTATAGTTTGTTGTCAAAAAGGACTCAAGCATAGATTTGCTTTATAATGTTTGTTCCTTTTTATAAAAAGCCTCCATGCTCATTGAAAAAAAAAATAGAAAAACCCAAAATACATAAAAAATGAAAATTGTCTGTAATTTTGTTCTGTAGTCATGTAGTAATATTAACACTTTCAGATACATATGCATTTATATATATAACTGGCCAACATTTTGTGTACGTGCACACACCCACATACATACACATATACGTGGTGTAAGTTAGGATATGTTTAACTTCCACATCTCTATGGTATTTATTTACACTTAATATTATGCACACCAAAGACATTTATATGTAAATATATGTGTTTTTAGTTTCTGGGTTCTTCTAAACTCTTGTGAGCTTAAAACTCCTCATGGAGTACTTTCTGACACTTTCAACCCTGCATTCTCCTTATTTCTTATTGTCGAATTTCTCCTGAAACCAAATAGGAAAGACACATTTCCCGTTATTCAAGCTTACATGCCTCTGCATTTTAGGGCCTAAAAATAGCTGTACACCGAAGTCCAAGTGCCCAACAGTGCCATGTGGAAGGGAAAGGATTATCCCAATATCGAGGGTGACAAAATAAGCAGTTATGATTTTGAAAGGCATTGCCAACAGATGAAAAAATTTCTCATAGATGTTGGGGCTGAGGGGAACCTTGGCTATAACTAGCAGCTGCCAAATAGCACAGATGGTATGCAGTTAGAGAAGTAGGCAAAGGAAGGAATGGGTGATTAAATCAGTCCGGTAAGGGAAAGACGCCGATAGGAAAGCTTCCAAAACCATCCGGGACTCTCCTGGGTATCCTGCTATAAAGAGGAGGGAAAGAGGATGCAAAAATTCGGCGAATACCAGCATGGCTCTCAGATGCACGCTCACGCCAGGAGTTTTGCTGTGTAACGAAGGCTCGGTTAACACGGGAACATGTGTAAGATGCTTATCTCCTATCGGCCCCTGTATTAGGGTCATGGATCGTGTCAGATGTCCTCACTCGACAATCCCCGACCGAAGGTAATGAAGCCACACCTTAAAATAAAGGCCAGAAACCAATGCTTCTCAATGTGAACCTAGTGGCACCTACCATGAATTGCTTTAGCGCATAGGAGTTAAGGAAGTGGGTTTTCACATCATCAGTTAACTAGCGACCCTTAGAGACCAAGGAGCAGATATGTGTAGGGAAACCAACCAAGGTGGGCTGCATGGCTGTTCATACCAGTGTTTTCCGGTTTAATGCAACTACTTTCACGAACTGTTCAGCCCAGTCACACTTGTCATGATGCTAGTTGCTAATGAGCATAGGCAGTGGCAGATTCTCCCCTATCCCCCAAACTTTGTTGGATGGATTCTTGTTGCAGGTGATCTTAGGAACACCAGGCAGACTTTCTGGACCACAGGTTAAGGGATACAGTTGGACCAGATGAGCCGTTCCAATCTTCTCAGCTCTAGAATCCCATGTAATTCCTTGTTTCCTTGATCACACTGGTCTGGAAGTTGTAAACGTATGAACAGAACTGTAGCATAGTTCTCTACCTCTAACCTCAACCCGAGGATTGCTAATTCTTCTCGGGTCTTTTCCAAAGATATCCTGGAGTTCCCTGGAGATTTCAGTGGGCCAGTGAAACCTATGATGGCAACTCACAAGTGACACTACTGTCACTCAGGAAGTGATACCCAGGACCCCTAGACATCCCTACACTTCCTTCTCTCCCAGAGCTGTGGGCATGATGCTATCGCAGGAGCCAAACTGGGCTGCTCAGGGGCAGGGGAAGTGCTTGTTTCCCACTCCCCCGGCTTCACACCGTGATGCCGATTCCCAAGCAACATTAGCTGGTGCTTCCAATATCGCAAGCACTCTGGAGCCAAAGAGCAGCCTGTGTCCCAACCACCATCAGTTTATAATCCCTGTCTCCTGAAATGCACAGTGTGGATGCAATGCTACAGTCCACCACCCTCCTTGCCAGTGTAGGGCCTTTGTAAGCATCCAAGCTTGTGTGTGACTATACCTTCAGATGCAGTCTTTCCCCAAAAGCCAGTGGCAAGCTGCCCATGCCAGCTATACACATGCCAGGAAAGAAGAGGCAACGTGGTCTCCACCTAGATCCAGGCTACATTTATGTTATGACTCCAAGCTCCCGTTCATCCATTCAACATCAAATAGCAGCTAATATTTACTGAGCATTTACTGTATATAAAGCCTTAAATAAGTACTCTAAGTATGCTGTCTTTTTCAATTTTTGTAGCAACCCAGGGAGGTATCATTATTTCCTTTACAGATGAGGAAAGTGAGGATTACAGAAATTAATTTGCCCACAGTTTCCAGTGACTTGACATGAGATTTGGACAGACATAACACCTAGGTATTCTGTACCTTTGTTGATGTATATTGACCATATTATGTGCTGGACAGTACGCTGTAGTCCCTCCCATTATTTTTAACACTGGAAGAAGTTAAATATGCCTTTATTTTAGAGGTCTTACTTGACATAGTAGGACCTCAGATCTTAACTGGCCATCCTTCGAGGCACTGCTATATTTCTCTTTCATGTTTGATTAATTTCTGACTTTCAGTTCTTCATTTTGATATCCCCAGCTTGAATTCCCTTGTTTAAAAAATCACTTGAATATTTGACTGACAACGAGCCAGGCATTTTGTTAGCCACAGAGGGAGATTCAGAGACACCATGTCAAGGTCTTTACCTTTAGTAAATCCACCCAGCAATGAACACATTAACATGAGACAATAATAAACCATTAGAAAATTGGAAGTGAAGGATGTTCGAGCCTCCAGCCTTGTTCCCTTCCTATCAGGGACACACTTTGGAGGCACAGTCTCCAAAGTTCAAATCCTAGCTCAGCTATGGCTGTTCTCTGAGCCTTGTTCCCTTAACTTTAAATGACCAGATTACTTACCCCCACTCAGCTTGTAGGTGTACGGTAAGGATCCCGTGAGACAACATACGTCAAGTACACAATATGCTATCTGGCACATAGCAACCATTTCCTAAATCTTTACTACAATTACCTTGGAGGGCTAGAGCAGTCAAAGTCTCCAACTTACTCTCCTCCATCAAAACCATTGTACTTTTAGCCAATCTTCCTTCTGTCTTAGAAGATGAAGTGTCATTCTTCACACATTTGCTTATTCAGCAAGTACTTATGTGCCCACTTCTAGACGTCTCCTAAGGAAAACTCTCTGACTTGGACTCATCTTTTCTTCTCTAATGATGCATCAAGTTTAAATCTTTTCACTGTTTGCTTTCCCTTATGTGTATAAAAGCTATATATACCTTTTCCTGGGCCATGTAACCACCTGAAGCCCACCTAATATATTTCCTCTCCTACATTGCTTAGAGTATACCCACTGCCTCTACTTTTTCTTACTCATTTACTCACCCAGGCAGGAAACATATGAGCATCTGTGACATCAGTGTATGTGTTATGATCTCTGCTCTTGAGATGCTTGTGGGTGTTTTGTTCCTTGAGCATGCTACCGTAACACCTCATTCAGTCACCCTTGATCCTCCAAATCATTCAAACCAGAGGTCTTTCCTTAGACCTCACCGACTTCCCCCTTCCAAGGCACCTAATGCAAGAACATCTGCAGAAGTAGTCTCAACCAATTGCTGACTATTTCTAATGACTGAAGGGAGAGCTGATTTGTAGGTGTTCGTGCAACTGAAGACAGAGAAGACAAAAGTGGGGATGCAGGTAAGGTGGAATGAGTCATTTCCAGGGATCTCATTCAAAGTTAGTTAAGGAAATCTAAAAATTGGCATAGGGCTATGTTGGCCAAGATGAATACTGCAAAAACACATCTTCTACCAGAAGCAATTTGCACAGGAAATACAATGAATTTCTTCAAGGTAATGAACACCCAGGACATCACTTCCTTGGAGAGGGAGAGGAGAGCTCTGTAAAAGCACTCTTTGTAGGCCTTCTGACCCAGTTTAGTGACTAGTTTAATATTCAAAGGGCAGATGCGTTCTCTTCACTTTAGAATGTGATGTTGAAAGACAATTTAGGTCATTGCTCTTGTGACAGTATTTCCCTTGTGAGGAAGCTACATTTAAGCATCCATCTTTTGTATTATTGATAACAAAATTGGTAAGGGCCCACAAAATCCTACAGCTTTCTGGGCTGTTGGCAAGAAGCAATTAGATCAAGACTGTTCCAGTTTTCCTGTTTAGAGGGATATGTGTGTGCTTTGAACACCAAATCTGTGAAAACAGAGTTCTAGCATGAATTGTTCTTTTCAAATACATTTCAATCATCTCTTCCACACCAAATCAAGATCAGAAATGACATTACACACACACTAAGTTTTGGGTTGAAAACATTTTTATCTTAGTCGTGAGTGAAATGTGTTCCTTTACAGGTAAAGCAAAACAAAGCGCCTTCCCTTACTCTCCCATCTCCCTCCCCATTAAGTAACAAGAGCTACCCATCCTTGAATCAACTGTCATTGCTTCTCTGTTGGTCTATCTCCACTTAAGATTTCTGAGAGAGGGGAACGAATTTTTATTCATCGTGTTTGTAGTGCCTTGCTCAGATTCTGCCACACAGATTTCTCTAATCATTTGTCAAATACATTCTCCTCTAAGAACAAGCTTTCATGTCCAAACGACTTCAATATAAAATCCAAATTACTGAGCATTGCACGAGGCCCCTCTTGCTTCCTGTCCTAGCCACTACCTTCTTGCCTACTTTCCCCTCAAGCCTACTTTACTCAGTGACACTGATAAACTTCCAATCACCCAACATGCCATGCCCATTAACACCATGATGCTTAACACACTCATTTTTCCATCTGGAATGTTCTTTCCCTCCTTCTCTAATCATCTTTTAAGATTCATACAACCCAAATAGAACTCATTTTATGATGTTTATTTCCTCAGGTAAAATTATTTTGTACACTGTTCTTTTATAGCTGGGGTATTTTTATGGTACATTTTATTAGAAAGCATTATGATTAATGGCTTACGTCAATTTTTCTCATTAGTTGGTCAGATCCTAGAATGCTTAAGTTATATCATTTTCACCTCGGTATTGCTAATGGTTAGTGTAAAGCTCAGAAGACAGAAATGCTCAAAAGTATTCATCAAATTAAATTGATTTCTAGTGCTAAGTCCCGAACATATACTTCGCCTGTTTCTGATAAACTAGTACATATTTCCCCCTTACCAATATTTGTGCTTAAAATTCTAGGGGTATAGTAAAAAAAATTTTTTTAATTGGAGAAGTCATGTTTTAGTTCAAATCTTCTTTAAAATAAGAAGGATATAAAAAAAGATGACAGCTTTGGTCATTTTAAAATACTCATCCCTAATAAGTCACATGCTGAATTGCACTGTTTCAAGTTTTCTCAAACATGTGTACTTTTTCCCAATGAATCCTGATTATAAATTTTATTAAGTTTTATTATAAACAGTAAGAAGAAAAAGTGAAATAAGAACCTTAGAACAAAGTGAGAAGTGTCTTCTCTCTTATTACCTGAGTATCCTACAAAAACTTGTCTGTCTACCCGCTGAGATCAAAACAGGACTATGTATTTGAGAAGCCTGCCAAATAAGGTCTGAAATTTCAGAAGCCAGAGACAGGAAAAAAAAATTATGAAATATTGGCACAGTCATTTGTGTCACTGTGATCTTTGAAATTTACTTACAAGGGACATCAGAAAAACAAGCACAAACAAAAGAACACAAGCCTGTGTCCCAAACATAAAGATCTTGATAACTACAGAGACCTGGAAGCCGGCAAGTCTTGAAAAGCACCCTAGGTGGTCTAAGTGTAATTGAATAAGAAACTACATGTGATGGGTTGGGGAGATAGGATATACTCAGAAAGACAGCCTTTTCTTCTCTCCAGCTCTCTGAAGACTAACCATACTCACCGTACAAGTGTGCATCTCGGGCACTCAGTAGGACAACTTATGCATAGGATGCATCTGAGGAAGTTTGGCAGGGGCAGTGAATTCATCACTCAATTAACAGACTATGTCATCTTTTTGAAATGTGGACACTCTCTGTCCAAACCCAGCTCCATGGAGTAACTATAGCTGAGAACAAGCAGACCCATTCAGTGACTCTTCAAGGATGACCATTACCATTAATACGGACACACCCCTAGTGGTACAGCCAGTTGTATAAAATTTCCTCATGTTAACTTCAGCTGGATTAAATCCATAGCCTATCACAACATCCTGATCTTCCCAAGCCATAAGGCTAATTTGTTTTTATTTAAAATTTATAGTATCATATTTCCAAACAGTGAAAACACACTGAGTACTTATGGGCCAGGTACTATAGTCAGTACTTTATGTAAAAAAACAGCGTGTATAAATATATGTAAGTCATTTCATTCTCCCAACTCCATTGCAAGATACTATTTCTCTCCCTATTTTATGTAATGTCTCTCAATCACAAATTCATCTGAAAACTGGAAATAATATATCATTATTAAAGATTAAATGACAACATATAAATTACATATCTTGGTTTCTAGCCATGAAAGCTTGACAGAAATTCATTTTCTTCCCCTTTCTTCAACTTTACCCATTTCTTTTGGATATTGTTTTGCTTCAAAAATATTGTTGCATGTGAAATTTAGTATCACATTACTCATCAGGAAAATGAGAATTGTAATACCATAAGATACAACTCTACGCCCACCAGAAAGACTAAAACTTATAAAGAAGAAAAATGCAATGCTAATTTTGGTGAGAATATGCAGTTGATATTCTCATACATTACATTAAAAGGAGTATAAAATAGTAGGACTATTCTGGAAAACTCTGATAGTTTCTACTAAAAGCAAGCATATGCCTACCCTGTAACCTAGCAGTTCCATTCCTGATACATAGACACGACACATGAGTGCATATGTTCACAAGAATGTTCACAGCACCTGGATTTGTAGGAGCTCAGTATGGGAAACAACTCAAATGTCCATTAACAGGCAAGAGGACAAACCAGTGACAGTGTATTCACACTATCTGATACTCCACAAGACAATAGATGAAACAAAATGGATGAATCTCACAAAGATTTTGTTGAATAGAAGAATCCAGACCCAAGAATACACTTCGTGTGAGTCCACTGACTCAAAAGTTCTAATTTAGGCCAAACTAACATAGAATGATAAAAGCCCAAGTGGGTACCTTGAGTGGTGGTCACCTCAAGTGGTGGTTGCTATGATATTAACTGGGAAGGGCACCAGGGAACTTCTTAGGGTGATATAAATTGACATGTCTTGATATGGATGGTGGTCAAATAAGTGGTTACATTTTTTAAAAATTGAGGTTATAGTTAAAACTCTTTAATTTTACTATATGTAAGTTTACCTCAATTTAAGTTTTCTTGATAATGTTTTACTGTTTGAGGAGTTCACCTGCTAGAAACTTTTACAGGATGGCAAAACAAGACCATCCTGGAGAAGTCAGTTTAAACTTAACAATCTTAAGGGCTCCTGGGTAGCTCAGGTGGTTAAGCCTCAGACTCTTCATTTCAGCGCAGATCATCATCTCATGGTTCGTGAGACAGAGCCCAGTGCAGGGCTCTGCATTGACACCACAGAGCCTACTTGGGATTCTCACTCACCCTCTCTTAAAGAAGATAAACAGTCTTGATGTCTAAAGTTCACTTGTTGCTCGTGTGGGGACACAGGTGAATACATATTCACGCCTTCTCCTCGGTGATACGGCAGTATTAACAACTGCATAGTAAGCTCATTGTTTCCAGTGCCTACCATTTCATAGCTGTCCAGAACAAAGGAAAGATGTTCTGTGCCATAGCTTCTATTTACTATAATTTTCATAAGGCCATCATAGCACTCTAGATGAAGACATTTTTAAGATGTGTGAAACAGGAGACACCTGGCTGGCTCCGTCAGAAGAGCCAGTTGTGAATTCGAGTCCCAGGTCGCTAAAACAGAACAAAACATTTGTCCATGATGGGGCAGTCTGCAAAGCCGTTTGCATATGAAAAATGGGTTTACCAGGGCACCAAAACAAACAAACACACACACAAAAAAAAAAAAAAAAAAAAAGAGGAAAAGGAAAGCAAAGGTCCCTCCTACAGTGTAACTCTCTTAATAAAGCATCCTGCGGCCACTGAACCATTCCTACATTTAATGACTGAAGAATCTGGGCTCACCTCTGCATTTGCACAGCTGGGGGGCCAGGGTGTGACCTACAGAGTCCTTTGAGGCAGAGGGTGAGGAAGTGGCAGCACTGCACTGGAACTTGAGCAGCCTCAACTGTGCAGGCTGTTGAGTGAGTACGAGCTGTGCACGGATCAATATCATTATACCCCACCCCCACCGCCCCGAATCAGGCCCACTTCTTGCCCTGGCATTCCTGTCACACTTCGTGTTTCAGCTTCGCTTGTGGGAGGTCCCTCCACGCACTATGCTCTCTGGGATGCCTCCTTGCCTTTGTACGTGCCACACTACTCACGTGGAACATTCTTTCTACCCCAACTTCCCGCAAGGGTCTCCTTCAATGCTCCGTTCTAGTAACTCTCAGACTGTATTTGGTGTCTCTGATTCACCAAAATGGAAACATCTATCAAGCCATAATGTCATTTCCAATTTGCTTGTCTGTCTCCCTCACTCCATTATTACCTCGTTTTGATTGGGGCCTAGTATTTTTCATTCTTGAATTCCTAATCCATTTGTATAGTTTCTCACACAGAGCAATAGAGGATTGTAGAAAAAAATGTGTTAAGAAGGAATAAATGGGGGAGAAAACCTAATTTTTATATTCCTGTTTTGTGAATTGCTGTACACCTAAAAACAAAACACTCATTTTGACAGCATTAAATGTGTATGAACTTTCCCCCCTCAAAAGAATGTCGACACAAACAGGAATATTCTGATTAACACGTTAATCTCTCTTCTACCCAATTCCTTTAAACATGGTTAATTTTAAAAAATCCTAAAACTGCTCTCATATTCCATTTACTATCACATTGCTACTTTTTTTTTTTTTTAATTTCTTTATGTTTATTCATTTTTGAGAGAGACAGAGCAGAGCACAAATAAGGGAGGGGCAGAGAGAGAGGGAGACACAGAATCTGAAGTAGACTCCAGGCTCTGAGCTGTCAGCACAGAGCCAGACACGGGGCTTGAACTCCCCAACTGTGAGATCATGACCTGAGGTGAAGTCAGACGCTCAACCAACTGAGCCACCCAGGCACCCCTCACATTGCTACTTCTAAACAACATGTTATTCTGGTTTCTTTTTCTCAGGGCTATAGATTTGGGGAGGGTTCAATTTCATTCAGCTGGAAGAGAGGACAAACCCCATTAGAAGATCCATACAAGCTTTCAGCAGTCGTGAAACCAATAACATTGGAGAACTCAAGGAGGCATTCAGGGGGTACATGGGAGTCCATCATGCCATGTTGCATTGGGACTCTCAAAGTAATTTCTTCTGGATTTCAATGTGTTCCTCCAATAGAGGAGAGCTTACTATTTCTCCAGGTTCATTAGGCCTCTTCCTCAGAAATACTGTGTTTACAGTACCCTAAAATTGGGTTCTGTAGTTAGAGTCCATCTCCTCCTATGATATAATAGCAAAAGGTACAGACTAATTGGTTATCCTCATTTGCAGAGTGAAATCTTAGTTTTAGACTAATTGCAATACCTTTCAGGCCTGGGTGGCTTCCAGAATCATTAAGCTATTATGTATCTAGGGGATCCACGCTAATTGAATTCATGAAGCATCGGGCCTACATCCTTGCTAAAGAAAATCTGTTCCCGCCCACATCACCTACAAGAAGAATAGGTCTAGGCGGCCATATTTTTATCTTGTGATTCAATTTCCCTACCATATCCATGTAGGCCAGTGTGGATATGTGACCAAAGCTGAGTCAATGAGATTCCTTAGGAAAGTGAGAGAAACGTATGGGTGAAATGTAAAGAAAACAATTATAAGATTGTATAGTACTGGACACTGTGGCAAGTCTTAGCAAAATATGGAGTAATAAAGAAGGCTGGTTGACAAAGAAAAACACAAGTACAGAGTAGACGGGCCAAAAGTAGCCAAAAGGAGACTCTAGGGTCCCATAAGAGAGAAGCCTGAGTCCCCATGGTATCTGGCTGTATTTCCATTCCAGGTGCTGGATATCCTAGAGAGTAGCCTTAGAGAAAAATTTTTATTTAAGTTAATTTAAATGGATTATCAATTACTTGCAAGCAAACTACATCAAAAACAGCAATTTTAATATAACTGTAACAATGACCTCTATGATCGTTAATTTTATGTCAACTTGTCTGGGCCACAGGGTCTCGATACATGATTAAACATCATTCTGGTTATTTTTGTGAAAGTATTTTGGATCCTATTTAACTTAAATCAGGGATCTTAGGGAAAAGCATATTGACCTCCATAATGTAAGTAGGCTTCATCTAACCAGCTGAAGGCCTGAATACAGCAAAGACTGACCTCCCAAGCAAAAAGGAATGCTCCAGAAGACTGCCTTTGGACTTTGTCTGTAACTTGTACTTATTCCTGGTTTTAAAGCAGACAGCCTTTGGACTCAAACTCCAAGTCTCTCCTCGGTCTTCAGTTTGCCAGCCTCCACCATCAGAGCTTGGATTTGCCAAGACTCCAGAGTCACATGAGCCACTTCCGTAAAATCTGGTCAATGTTCCTCCCTCCGCCTCATATATAGATATGAACACACATACATACTTACGCACACGCATACACATCCCGTTGGCTCTATTTCTCTGGAGAACCCTTATTAATACAATGTGTGATAACTACAAAGTGTAATTACTTGCCCATACATAATATGTATTCCCTAAGTCCAAGTTATTACAAAAGACGTGTTGAATTCTGTTCATCTGCAGTGCACAGTCTCTGTTTTATTAGATTGGAAAGGTCTCATATTTACAAAACAGCAACTGTAACGTATGCCCAAACCAAACATGTTAATTTCTAAACAATAGAAAGCAGTATTTTTGTTTAATTTATAATGAAGAAAACTAAGGTTCAGAGAAGTTTTTTATCTGGTCAATGATCATTCTGACACTGTGCTATGTGTCAATTCTTTTTGTTGTCAAGTACTTAAATGATGTATTTGCTTGTAGAACCTGAACTCTATTGTCTAGTTGGGCCTCAGATGAAAAAAAAAAAAAGGGGGTGGGGAGCAGGCAGATGTAAGATTCACGGGAGTGCAAAGGAGGGAATTCTGCATTTGGAATCAGAAAAGCCCACTAATATGTGGCTTAACCTAACCAGGAGCTTTTCCCCCCTCCCCCTCAGCTGAAAAAGAGAGTAACGGTTTACTACACTTGCTTCAGAGGATCGCTATCAAGTTCAGTTCATTTGATGTGAAGCAAAGTACTCTGCAAATTGCAAAGCACTCTACAAATGTTACATTTTAGCACCACTTCACTTTCTGTCTCTGTGCATTTCAGCGGAGTTTGTGAAAAACAACACCTTTTGTAGAACTGGAGCATTCCTTTTTCTCAGAGAGACAGAAAACAAACACCCCCTATAAACATTTGCTAAATGTGAGCTACATTGTGTGACAGCAAGCCCACCACACATTGCTCCTCAGTAAGATTCCATTATTATAATTAATACAAGATTTACTCTCAGCTCTTTCAGGTATTAAAGTAGTTTTCAGATCAATAGGGACATAAAGTGACTTTCTAGCATTGCTACCTCATCCAAGAATGTTAGAGCTGCAAGGGACCTTAACAATTATCTCATGGTTGGCCAACTGCAGCCTACAAGCCAAGTACCACCCGCCCTCTGTATACAGCTGGTGAGCTGGGCATAGTTTACATTTAAAAACATTTCAGGGGCACCTGGGTGGCTCAGTCAGTTAAGCGTCCAACTTTGGCTCAGGTCACGATCTCATGGTTCATGGGTTTGAGCCTCATGTCAGTCTGTGTGCTGACAGCTCAGAGCCTGGAGCCTGCTTCAGATTCTGTGTCTCTCCCTATCTCTCTGCCCCTCCCTTGCTCATGCTCTCTCGCTCTCCCTCTCAAAAGTAAACATTAAAAAAAATAAAAACATTTCAAACAGTTGTTGAAAACAATGAAAATAATATTTAATGACCTGTGACAATTACGCCAAATCCCAATTTCAGCCTGTCTTCGTCTATTCAGGCTGCTGTAGCAAAATACCACAGACCAGGTGACTTGTAAGCAGAAATGTGTTGCTCATAGTTCCAGAGGCAAAAATTCAAGATCAGGGTGCCAACACGGTTGGGTGAAGGCCCTCTTTTAGGTCACAGACTTCTTGTGTCATCACATGATCGAAGGCGCTACGGAGACTCTTTTCCAAGTCACTAATCCCTTTCATAAGGTTCTACCTTCAAGACGTAAGTATTTCCCAAAGTCCTCACCTAATATCACCTTTGGGGATTAGGGTTTCAACATATGAATTTTCAATATATGAACATCCAGACCATTATTACACAATGTCCCTAGTAAGTTGTATCGGAACACAGCTACATTTATTTGTTAGGTATTGTGTATGGCTACTTTCCCAAGCTTCAACGGCAGAGTTGAGTAGTTGCGACAGAGACTATGGGGCCAACAAAGCCGTTTACAATGTGGCCTTTTATAGAAAAAGTTTGACATGTGTGAGCTAACCCGATCTTATTTTATAGATGAGGAAACTAAATCATTGCAAGATAAAACTACTTACTCAAGGTAGCTCAGCTAGCCTATCATTTAATGCAGAATTAAGGCCAAAACCTAGTTTTTCTGTCCATTTTTGATCATGCTGAATTTAATGATTGAAAATTAGCTTCAATTATAAGTTTTTATGCTATTAATTTTTTGAGTAGAGTTGACACAGCATATTACACCAGTTTCAAATGTACCACATAGTAATTCAACATCTCTATGTTACGCTACTCATCTTTAAATCATATAGCTTCCTTGTGCTAATTATTCAATTTATCTTAAAATCTATGCTCACATCAGCTAACTTCATACAAAAAATTCATCTTGAAGATATTTTATGTGTTCATTGAAATGGATTTTATATTGTATTATTCTTAAATAGTTCTAAGTAGAAGTTATTGGAGAACAAAATGATGAAAATTAAATATTTCACTTGACATATCAATCAAATGAAAATATGCTCTGCTTTCATTCCACAAAGCGATAATATACAGAACACTCAAACACTTTCAGACAAATTGGACACATTGAATTTTCTTCCAAGAGATGATTGACAATAAGATGAGAAAATAATTCCTTAGTCTATGTTTAGTGAATAGAACTAGACCAGTTAATTTCCCAAATGTAAGCTGAATTTCAGTCTTTCGTAAAATAAAAAAGAAAGTGCGTCTGAAGTCGAAGCATCCCCTTCACATCACCAGAAAGTCTCTACTGGGTTCCCGGTGAAATCAATTACCTACGTACCTCTTAAAATACCCATCTTCGGGAGGTAACGTTGAAAGCGGTCGTTCTCAACTAGGGGTGATTTTGTTCCCCAAAGGATATTTGACAGTGTATGGAGACACGTTTGGTTGTCAAAATGGGAATGGGAGGAAGGTACTCCTGGAATCCAGTGGCTAAATCCAAAGGTGATGTTAAATGTCCTAGAATGCATAGGACAGCCAGCCTTCACAAAAAAGATTTATCCAGGCCAAAACGTCAGTAGTGCAGAAGTTGGGATTTCCTATTTTAAAGGGAAATCATTGGGCTAGCCCAAAGCATTCACCAAATTAAACCTCCAGAGCTTAAATGTCAAGCCATCATTTGGTCCTCAACTAGCACGATACAGCAAGTATTTTTATGGATGCCTGTTTAACAGTTCATTCTTTAAACCATTTTTATTCACTGCTTTCTTCTAGCAAAGAAATAGATAAGCATGGAGATTATGCCCCCCACCATAATTATTTACTTTCTTTCCAGTCACTTTGATTATTGATCTTAACCTACAAGTTCTAGGATAATTTTTCTCATGATTCAGGTATCTTCCTTAAGAAATTTATTTGGACTCTGATCTATTTTTTTCTCAATAGGAACCTGATAAACTAAGGACTTCTATTTGACTTCTATCCACGATGGCTGATACAGTAAAATAACCTAATGATAACAGAAAAATGCTAAGTCACATGTACCTTTGAAGGGACATGCTGGGGCACCTGGGTGGGTCAGTGGTTAAGCATCCAACTCTTGATTTCAACTCAGGTCACGATCTCACAGTACATGGGTTCAGGCCTGCGTGGGGCTCTGTGCTGACAGTGTAAAGCTTGCTTGGGTTTCACTCTGTCTCCCTCTCTCTATCTCTCTGCCCCTCCCCTGCGCTCTACGTCTCAAAATAAATAAATACACTTTAAAAAATTAAAGATAAAGGGAAATACCCAAATACAATAGGATCGTATCTACACAGCTCTAGACACTTGCAACAGGCATATTTAAAGAAGAAAGTGAGAATGGCCCAGCAACTATGTAGTTTTTCTTCTCATAGTACTTTCTCTAATTCACAGTGTAACCTGCCCAACGACACTATTACAGGCACTATGTTAAAGTCTCTCAGATCACTAACTTAAGGACTGCCCTTTCCCCAACATAATCAATAGATGAGGTAATTACGATCTTGCACTTTCTCTTTCAGCAAATACTTTCAAAGCACGCATCTAGTGCTACCTACTCACAGTCTCTTCCTTGAGTACGTAATTTTATTCTGCATCACTTTTACTGAGTATTAATTATTGGTTCAGTTCCTTAACTAATCATCCAATTTGGGGAACAGGAAGTCTATCAACTCAAGCTGAAAATTTTCTTTAATAAGACAAAAATACCAAGACTCTGTAATAGCATTTGGTTCTTTTGAGTAACCATTTCAGAGCACTACATCTAGAGCACAGTTATCTATCCCAGCATTACCTATTAAAGGGTAATATATCTAGCACCCAAAATACTCTCAACTCTTTGCCAAAGGCTACATGAACCAAATTGTCTACAAACAGGGTTCCCATGAGGTAAGGGAGCTAATGTTACCACACGCTAAATGCAAAGATAAAAATACCTACTGATTTTTATGGACGTGTATAAAAGGAGAGCCTAATCTGGCTTTGGGGATTCAGGGAAATTCTCCCTACATTCATCCAATTCACCTGAGTCCAGTATTAAACTATGGGCAGGAGTTGGGCAGGAGGTGTGATTCACATTTTCCAGGCAGTCGGAAACACCTTGTGCAACAAAGTCCAGCTATGAGGAATCTCAAGATTTGAGGAAGGGAAAAACAAAATATAACAGTAGAGAAGTAGGCAAAGGACTGATCACTGAAGCTGTTATATACCATACCTAGGAGGTTAGATTTTATTATACAGTAGAAAGGGAAACTGAAGAACGTCAAACACTACAGCAACCTTGTCTTACTTGCATTTTAAGTGGACCATTTTGGTGGCCGTGGGAAGGATCAATTTGAAGTAGACAACTGTAGTATTTTGGATCTGAGAAAAAAGGAGACTGATCTTGGAAAGTATGAATAGACAGAAGGAGTGGATCAGAGACATATTTATGAGGAAACCTGGCAGAACTAATTGGCTGATTATGTAAGGGATGAGAGCCAACAAAGCAAAAGGCGTAAGCCCAGGTTTTCCAGTTCAGACAACTTGGTGAATGTGTGATACTAGTAATTGGAACAAAGTATGGAGAAGCAGCAGATGTGAAGGAACTTGATTAATTCAGCAATGGCCGAATGATCCAGGCAGAAGTTAGACTTAGTGCTTTCTCTGCTGTTTTTCTTCCTCCTAACCATATACGGGCATCATTTCCTTACGTAAACAATGTGCCATGTTTGCTTTTAACACAGGATACCACTTATGGATGATACATTTCTGGCACCTAAACTAGCTCTCCTGTGTGATCCCTTAAGAAACAATTAGGAGACTCATTCGATGCTCTGTGAGCATGGGAACTTTTAAGATATGGAAACTTTACCGGCCTATATAAATTCGTAGAGGGATAGTGTATGTTCAGTTTAATAAAAATTTGATACTGAGGTGGGGTCATGCCAGAGGCCTCATTTTGATGAACCAAGGTCTCTCTGCTTAAGTGGCTCACTTCAGAAGAGACAGTCTCCAAATATTACAGGATAGAACAATCACCCTGTGTTGCTTGCTAAAATGCAGATTCTCAGTCATCCTAGGGCCTTATCTTAGGAAGTTTGGGTAGAATCCCAAGAAACCGATTTGTAACAGGCAGCCCTGGACCACTTTGAAAAACACCTCAAAAGCTCATTTGGTGGATAAATCTCCCTCCAAGCCAATTTAGTATATTAAATGTTGCTGTGAATAGATTTACAAATAAGAGAATCAATCCTTCCTTCCTTCCCCACCTACCGATCTATCCATCCATTGTTGAAAAGCTTTACTTACTTGGGGGAGAAGAAGTAAAACTTATCCATGCCATCCCTAAAGGGCAGTTCCTACGCACATGCCTCTGCAAATGTAAGTAGAGAAGGAGAGCCACTGGTTGAAGAATACCCAAATGCTTTTAAAGTAAATTATGTGCAATAAGCATGAAAATTGAACACCCTTCTCCTCAAGTTTTTGTTGTGCCAGCCCCCCACCACAGCCATTCCGGTACTGTATCTTTTTCAAATACTCAAGAGCCTACAAAATTTTGTTCAGCACTGTTTTCCTTATTTGATCATTAATACTGGGCATCATTTTTAAAAAAGTCTAGTTTAAATTACTTTTAGCTTTGAATGTGTTCTTCCAAACAAAAGCCCTTAATGTTCTCTTCCCTCCCTCCCATCCCTATCCAGAATCTCTTCCTTCGTTAGTTTGTCAAGGCCTTAGGGTAGAGAGGGCAGGCGTAGAGGGGACCAATTCTACCACTATGGGCATGAGTTATGGGTGCTTTGGATTTGGCCCCCAAGTAAACAGGCCATTGCTCACTTGGTACTATCACGTTCCATTGGTATCAAAGGAGCATGTGCTTGAGTGACTATCACAATTCCAAGAGGCATAGATGAAGGATAAAGGGCGTGTATAGAAGATATTGCAAAATTCTGACCATAAACATGGTCTTTGGGAGCTCTGGTTCAGATACCCATGTAAATTGAATAGAATAGAAACTTCTGAAGTTGTAGGTCACATGAGTGGAAAAAATTCATGAAAATAACAGAGAAATCCATAAACAAAAAAATAGGAATAGGGACAACCATTCTTCCAGACTGGTCATCTACAAATCAAAACAGGGCAGCTGAACTCAATTTATTTCTGTATCTGTAAATGATCACTCATGATTAAATTTTGAAAACCTGTGAAGGGTTTGCTTAAAACCTTTTGCTCTGTTTGCTATCAGAAAATCTGTTCTGCCCAGATGCCAGCATAAGAAAGGGCACTTAATCCAGTTTCTCTCCAGCTCTGCTGAATCTGTGTCAGCTTTCCTCCATGTGTGGTTCTTCTAAGAGCTATTCCCGTGGGAATCACCAAGGAGCTTGTTGACATGCCAATTCCCGGGCCCACCACCTACCTACTGAATCAGCATCCTTAGGGGATGGGCTCGGATATTTGGATATTTGCTTTGCTCACCAGCTGTCCAAGTTATTCCTCAGCATTCTCAGAATTGCATGTGTCTTTATTGTTTGTTCTTTTTTTTTTTTTTTAATTCTTCAGTAAGCATTTACTGGCTAGTTATTTTTTATTTTCGTCAGCCAGAGCTTTTAAAACTGCTTTTCATGGAAGATAAGAGAAGGACAGCAAGGATATGATTAGTTTTCTGTAGATGAGCTTGGAGCCAATTGAGTTATACCAACAGACAGAGGGGGGCGGGGCAGGGGGGTTGAAAATCCACTGCTGGGGAGGTAGTGCTCTCTTTCCCTGAGGAAGTCCTCCACAAGGAAGGCAGAACCCTTTCCCCTGGAGACAGACCTTGGCCTGAATTCCTGGGACTCCGTAAGTCATCTGAGAAGCAGGTGGCCCTGGACTTAGACTCCCAGCCACATCCTCCCTCTTTCCCCAGCGACCGCACACTTTTCAGTCTTTTCTCCATAACAGAGGCCACCAGAAGACAGAGCTCTCCGGAGAGACAGGAGAGTTTCTTGTTGCCTCAGGAATTTCCGTCAGGCTGCCCGAAGAACATTTCACAAAAAGGCAAGTCACATGGTGACCACTCAGCAGCCTGGATCAAGCCACCATTTGAAACACACCAGACAGATTTTTTTTCTCTCCCGGGTTTTAGTGCCGAGCACATGTTTTCTTTTCTTTCTTTTCTTTCTCTCACTTTCTTAAAGGGAATCTGAGGTTGGCATGCTGAGATGAAAAGACAAAAGTTTCTTTATTAGTAGCCCTTAAAATTTTTTTCCTGACAATACACTGTGTTGACCTAAAAGCAGTTTATTCTTTGAGTATCTCATCTTTTAGGTAGTTAGTGGAATCTGCCCATGAGATGTTCCCTGACACGTTCTCTAACAGGTGTGTCCTTCCTCTCCTGCTGGGAACACTTAACTGCTACTACTAACATGTGGTTCAGGAGTGTCTTGTCCTACCCAGCAAAAACTTGGGCTTATTGATATTCCTCTATGTGTCCTGTCAAGATCCAGGATTTCAGACGTGAAAAGGAAACCTTGGAAGTCTTAAACTGAAAACACACATTGAAATAAATCTCAACCTGATTGTTTCCTACAAGCTTGAGACCATCGAAGGCAAGTCGGTTTCTGGAATGTCTGGCATCAACTGTAGAAGACACACTCAATAGAATGGACACTGGTTACCAATACAAGAAATTATAGAAGTAGAAAACATTAGTAATTAAGCAGGTTTTATCCTCATCTTGTAGCCTACCTCGATCACTACTCTCAAGGATTTCCCTTGTGGGGCGCCTGGGTGGCTCAGTCGGTTAAGCATCCGACTTCAGCTCAGGTCACGATCACGCGGTCCATGAGTTAGAGCCCCACATCGGGCTCTGGGCTGATGGCTCAGAGCCTGGAGCCTGCTTCCGATTCTGTGTCTCCCTCTCTCTCTGCCCCTCCCCCGTTCATGCTCTGTCTCTCTCTGTCCCAAAAAAATAAATAAACGTTAAAAAAAAATTTTTTTAAAAAAAGGATTTCCCTTGTGTTACCCACTTCGCTTTCATTAATTCTTTGTATAATATAAAAGAGGACTAAGAGGAGAAAAAATGAGAGAAAACTGAGCTTTTTGACTGGATTCCAAAAAACTGAGAGCTTACTACACCTACAGTACAAAAAAAAAAAAAAATTAGGAGGGATATTCCTGATCGTATATTATTTCCTTCAAAGAGTTCTGTTATCAGGCATTCAATGGGGCTCATACTCAATGACATGGAATTATATTCTTTTTTATTTTTATTTTTTTTATTTTGAGAGACCAAGAGAGTACATGTGTTTGCATGAGTGCAGAGAGAGAGAGAGAGAGAGAGAGAATCCCGAGCAAGCTTGGCACTATCAGGGCACAGCCTGATGCAGGCCTTGAACTCACAAACTGTGAGATCATGACCTGACACAAAATCAAGACCTGGACGCTTAACTGGCTGAGCCACCCAGGTGCCCAAAAATGGAATTGTATCGTTAGCACTATTTTTTTCTCAGTCCCACTAGAATAACTGACATACCCTCTCTAACTCAACAAAGATGAACCACAAAGTGAGAAGTTCTGTCCTTCATTATCAAGACCTCTATCCTCAAAAATGGGGACCAGCGCCAGACTAGCCACAAAGACCAAAACTCAGAAGTTATCCTAAATTCTTCCCTTCACCACAATGCATCAACTTCACAAAGCCCTATGCATTTTACCTCCACTCCTGTTGCCGTAACTCACGTCCTCATCAATTCTCTGGACCTCCAATTTCATCTCTGAGCTTCCAATCCTACCATCTCCTCCCCATTCTAGACAGTACAGCCAGAGTCATCTATCTATCCCATGCCTGAATGCGGCAGTCACCTCCCTGCTAAAATCCATTTGATGATACTCATGGTTTTCAGGATAATCGTCAAATGTCATAATTTAGCAGCTAAGGCCCTCTGTGATTTCCAACACTGCTGAATATTCTAGTCCTCTGCTATTTGAACATCCAATCCACTTAAACCATTTTTAGCCTATGTTCTTTCATCCCCACAGGGCATGGTAGCCTTTACCACAGGGAATCATAGCACTGGATCCAAGTCAAGACTTCAACTCTTCACTTTAAAGAGGAGGACACCAAGTTATAGAAACGTCAAGTAACACACCCATGATCATACAGGTGGTTAGGAACACAACAGAGTTAGGCTTCAGTGTTTAGGTCTAACTCCAGAATATAATTTCTTGAACCTATTTTGACATTGCTCAACATGCAAAATCAGATTCCTTCTCAGGATAAAACTTTGAAGATCCTAACATGATACTGACCATTTGGGCTTCACGGACAGACTGACTTAAATGTTTGCACCACAATCTATTAGAACTACAGAGTTTCCCTTTCCCCTAGTGCAACCCATCTTTCAGAAGCCTTCTTTTTTAGTAAGTCCACTGTGATTTCAATACAAACAAAGCTCTCCACCCTAAAAATTCTCAAATTCAACATAAGTTACCAAAATAAAATCTCCCAAATAAAACAATGGCAGAGACAGACCTAATAATGACTATGAAATATGCTAAGAACATTCTGTCACTGAAATAAACATGACTTTTTGTCATTAATAAGATGAAATCTTGAAACACTTAAGAACGTAGCAAATGACAACTGAAGAGAAATAGTTTCAACAGGGTCCCATTTGAAATGCATCCGTTTGAAAACAGCCTCTGTCTTTTGGCTATCATCATGATATGCCTGTCCAAAAATTCACTTTCAAATGTTATTTCCAAATGCAATCCCACATTCAAAATAGGAGTTGGTTGGCATGTTCAATATTTGCTGAGATGGACAAAGCAACAAATGAGATGTTTTCAGAGGAATAATAAGTATATTCCAACATTCATTCACTGAGTTTAATTCATGCTTCAAACGCCAGCCTCCCCCTTCTAGTTCTTTAGTATCCTGTTTCTATTAGGAAATGGGAAATACAGAAAATAGGATTATAAAGCCATTTCTAATTATTGGTGTGATGCTGAAGTAAGGTACCAAAGAAACACATTTTCAAGGAGAGGATATGGGGGAAATTGGCATGAGCCAAGTCTGTGAGAAATGGTGAGTGATCAGAGTCTAGTTAAATCTAACCTTGCCATCACGACCTCTACTGTGTTACTGACAAGTCAGAGCACTGGAATAAACATATTACCTCAGAAAAATGCCTGGAAGGGGACCAAAAATTACCTGTTGAATAGAGGAATTGGGTTTGTTAGCTTATGATTTCAATGGGTTCCAGGACGCCCAGAGAATCCATCCATTAAATTAACATGGTGGTGGTAGGGTGGGGGAGGTGGAGTAAGAGACTGGGAAAGGGGGCACGGTTTTTAAGTATTTAATTTATGGACTAAAGCAGTAAGAACAGTGATCAAAAGATGTAAATGTTTGCTCAGGAACTTTCAATTTATTTGAAATATTAAAAGCAAGGCAAGAAGACGTAGGGACTAGCAAAGCAGACAAGACAGCAGCAATCCAAACGGGGAAAAAATTCCATGGCATTCCTATCCAGCACGTTGAGGCTATCAAACTCACATACAGAAGCAGCTCTCATTTCAAGTATCGCTGAAAGAATTTGGTTATCACTTTTTTTTAATGAGTTTGAAATATGCTCACTATCTGAAGTTTCCTAGGATAGATCAATACCTTTCGAAATTACAGATGTCATTTGGAAAGGAACTTCTCTAGGACAACACATCATTTTTAGCATATTGAGAAATTTGGAAAGCTACCCATCAGTTTGGTTAATTAGATGAATTGTTTTTTTGTTTTTTTGGTTTTTTTAAATGTTTATTTATTTCTGGGACAGAGAGAGACAAAGCATGAGCGGGGGAGGGGCAGAGAGAGAGGGAGACACAGAATCTGAAGCAAGCTTCAGGCTCCGAGCCATCAGCACAGAGCCCAATGCAGGGCTTGAACCCACAGACCGTGAGATCATGGCCTGAGTCGAAGTCAGATGCTTAACCGGCTGAGCCACCCAAGTGCCCCAGATGAGTTGTTATAAAGCACCATGTTAATAAAGCACGGCGGGATTGAACCCTATACGGACCACAGTATTGGCACACAGGGCTGACAATACCTGGTGGTATAAAGCGTCAACAGCACTTTCTGTTAAGAAACAGGACAGCTATTCTCAAAATCAGTACTCTACTTCTAATAGATACTTCTCTGCTGGTTTTGTGACTAGGAAGTGATGAATAGCATTTCCCATAAAAGAAAAAAAAAATAAAGCACTAATGAATAATATATTGAGAGTCTTAAAAGTACACCTGTTAAGAAGGTCATTATGTAAGTTAAAAAGCATGATTTTGGGGTCGGGCCAAAGAATGCCTTTAAGTGAAAAATGTCTCTTGCTGCCCATGGAATTGCCGGAGTCAATTTTCTCAGTCCTAGTTGGATTTGTCAAGATAGTCTTTGCCCCAGACTCTTGATTCATTTGTGATTCTGGAGGAAAATTTACATTCATTTGTTAGCTCCCTGGCCTCATTCTTTCTCATGCCCTATCTCACATGTTGTTCCAATACAGCAAAAGCACTTATGTCCAAGGACACTTCTCTCCCACTCCTTATTCCCAAATTGGTTTTTCCTCCTAAATACTCTTTTAGGGAAGCAAACCATCGCCATGACAACAATATGCTGGGGGTTTGAACAGGACCTGGGGCCAGCCTTTGTGAAAGTTAACACCGGTTTTTGTTGAACAGGATAAGGAAACAGTGGCCAATGCTCTGTGGTGAGGAACCACTTAACTGGACAGAACTAATTGTCCACATCAAACTTGACCCCACCAAAACGCAGCCTCAGCAAGAAAAAATAAAAATAAAATAAATAAATAAAAATATAACATTGCGATATAATTAATTCAGGACTAATTCTTTAATCCTCCATTGGAGACACTTTGGCTCAATATCCAGTGGTCATTAAATCCCAGTATCATATTAATATGGAAAAGAGAATGAAGAACTTTGCTTTGCCTTTTTAACTTCACATGGATGTGGGACATTCAGAGATATGGACTTCCCCCCTCCCCCCCCCCCAAAAAATAAATGTTAGCACATTCTCTCTTCTGGAGAAAAAAATACACGCTTTGTCCACCTTGTAAATTTTATTTGTATTTTCTTCCCTATAATAAGGTCGATGATGGTGCAATTATTACGGAGTTGTGGGGACTTTTTCAGTACCTTCAATGCATTTGCTTCTAGAAAGGAAGTGCTGCAGACACAGAGTAACAATTCTAAGCTCAGGTGTAGTACCATTCTTTTGTGTAACTCAGAGCGGGAGCTGGAGGCATACGTTCAATACATATTCAACCACACTTTCCCACTACTGGCTTCACTTAGGAGACTAAAATTAGCATGCCTTTCTAAAAACAAGGACACCAAAGAAGTCACAATCTGATGAGATTCATTCTCTGTCTTTACCTGAGCGACCACCTAAGGACACAAGGCTTTTAAAATAGTGAGGAGAATCCTTTGTTCTCTCAGGTTCCATTTAAAGGGAAAGTGGGTCGAAGGGCTTCCCCAGGGAGGGGGAAAAAAAAAACCAGGAGTCAAATGCCTGGAGTAGGAGATTTCACTCCCATTACTATTCCCACCCTCCCAAAGAAGTTAATTAATTCTATTTTAGGAATGTTTAGGGCGGGGGGCTGAGGGACGGAGGGGAGCACTCGGGGAGCCCATTCTCTGCCACCATAATCTCATTCCCAAATGTGGCTCAGACCATCTCTCCTCCCTAACACCGTGGGGGTCTACAGCCCGCTGACAGCCTCTCTGAGCCAGCCTTGGGCAACTGAGCCAGCACTGTAAGCATTTGTGCTCCCCGAAAGGTGTGTCCCAGCCCAAGTGTGAAGTTGGGTATTTAGACCTGCAAAGCACAATTAGAGCCATTCAAAGCAGCAAGTTACAGTACCTTAAGAAGTCTGACAGATGGGAGGAAGGCTGCGTGGCAAAGCTTCCGGATGGTCCAGTTTAGGGGACGAGGAGCATCAGTTTGATTCATGACCCCTTCCAAATTCCACCGGGAAAACCAAAAATTGCAAACCTGAGCAATGCCTAGAAAATAGACGGTCCCCCACGGCCTTGGCATCCCATGGTCATCTCCACACCTGCAAATTCCATTAGGGCAGAGGCTTCCTGGAACTTGGGAGACTACTCAAGTGGCGTTTCCTGAGCCACCGAACCTTCTTAAGAAAGCCACCTCCCCTCTCCCTGCAGCCGTGCTCATGCATACCAAATGTGGCTGAATGGAGGCACACTGCCTGCTGCTCCGGGGAGGGGATGCACCGTTTTGAAGGAGAAGGACAGCCTGCACAAAACAGTCTGTGGTCGCAGTCAGAGCAGTGTGCTCCGAACGCACGCTCCCTCTCCGGCTCTCCTCCCAGTAAACGCAAGTCAGGCGTTGGGGGAGAACCCGGGCCATTTGCTCCGCTAGCTTGCTTTGGGGGGGAGCCAGGAGGAGAGCAAGAGGGAAAATCAATAAATCCAGAACGAGGGAACTTGCACTTTCTTGCACAAAGCATCTTTGAGGGGCTGGAAACTGGCACGAGGGGAGGGGCTAGGGCACAGAGGGAGAAGGGATGCCTTCGAATGAGAAGATAAACACTTCCCTTTTGATTTACGTGACACAGTAAATTGAGACCTATTTTAAGATGGATCCATAGTAAAGACACCTCTGTCATGCGCTGAGGTTTTTATTAACTGTGAGTGAAGGTCCTCGCCCTGATATATACATTATGTAGATGACAGACAGGCTGCCCGCACAGAGAGAAGCAAACTAACACAGAGACAGTGGGAGCGGCAAGTTATCCCTTTCATAGAAAGCAGTGCAAACTAATTTATGTTTGGCTTACCTTTTAGAAATGGCAGTTTCTAAATCGGGGCTTATATCTTCCTGGAAAGCCACTGATACTCTGTCTCTGCAACAAAAGTTTAACCCTCAAGGTGCCACACAGGATGCTCTCTATAAAAGATCAAGTTTCCTCAAGTGGGGATCCTGACCCCCATCATTTTCTAAGGATGGCTTTGAGAGAGAAAGAGAGAGAGAGAGGCAGGAAGGCTGAGTTAGCATGGTTCAGGCTCCTGTGGACAAAGAGAATAAAGGAGAACTTTCAATTGGAAAGCAGAAATTGGATAATTTCACTTTGGTAGAAAGTGGTGAAATTCTGGTGGTTGGGAAGAGGAAGTTCATGTCACAACCAAGCGTGAACTTGCCACACATCCTCTAGGCATCAGACCACAGTGGGTGAAGTTGACTGATGGCATGGCGGCCCAGAGATTCACCACATCCTTATAGGATTGCCATCTTACATTATTTTCCCTCTTTAAGTCCCTCCCCATGACTACACTGATTTTCCACATCTAATTAACTCGAGGAGATTAGTAACTCCTAGCTCCACGATTTATGCATCCTGAAGCAGCATTAAGATGGGGGAGGGCGGACATGCTACACTGGGACCCTGCTGTAATTCAGAATTTGGGATCTGAACCCACCCTTTATTCCTTCGAATAAATACCTGACACGTTGCATTGTAACACTATTTCCCTCGCAATGGTCCTGTGTTAGAGCACCAAGGACACTTGCAGAAAAATCTCATCTAGTGGTGGAACCCAGACCACTGACTTGCCTCGTAGAAAATTCAGTGTCTGATTATCACTGTAATAGGTCCCCCGTGCAGTTGGTTCATTTTCTGTCACCATTCTATTTCCACAAAGCATTAAAGATCACTTTAAAATAACAACAGCTAACACGCACATGTCAAGCATTGTGGTCAGCATTCCAGATGCATTTCCAAAGTTCGTGTCATCAACAGCCCTATGAAGTAGATACAGTGGTCATATCCCCACTTTAAAGATTAAGCAACTGTGGACTTGAGAAACTACTAACAGGCCGAAATCACTTAACTAGGAAAAGTAGGATTTGGATCAAAACCAGTCTATTGGACTCCAAAGACAAGCTCTCTCTTCTTTCTTCTTTTTCTTTTATAATTAAGGGGACCCAGTGCCTCTGTTTTCCGGTGACGTAACTATGTAAGAGCTGAGCTAAAACTTAAAGAAGAAATGCTCAGCATTTCTTTCAGGTAATTTCTTTGGTGTGATGTTGCTGCAGTAGTGACCAAAAGAAATTGTAGAATCAGGCTACATGGTTCAAACTCTAATTCTGACCCTGGCGTTGGGCAATTTACTCACCTAATCTGTGCTTTGCAGTCTTCATCTATAAGCAGAGATAAAAATGGAAACACACCTGAGGTTACTGTGAGGACCACACAAGCTACTCATGTACCCTCAGAACAGTGCCTGGTACAGACTAAGTCCCTTCCACCAAGATCCATCTTCCAGGCAGCTTGTGTTGAAGTTGAAGGAGGAACCCACTGGTAATTTCCATTCAGCATGCATGAGTGTATGCATTTCTAGGGCCAGGTAATGAGGTTGAGCAAGACAGATTGAATCTCAATGTTTCCTATCAGTTACCATGCGTTTCCTAACTGGGGTAAAGAGGAATGCGGGAGCCTTTAAGTATGTGCTTCCTCATGCTATACTGCAGCGTGGTATTCAGCAGATTATAAGAGGTTGCCCTCAGTGGAGATTTGAGGCTCCAGGATCTCTGAGCTTTTAAATGCTAAGCAGTGGTTCCCTTGCAGTTGTGGGAAGTCTGACCCCAAGAAAATACTGCAACATGCAGTCCCCTCTCGTCTGCCCCTCACTGTTCAGGACCCCACAAAAATGACAGTGTCATTCTGAAAACTCACAACCTTTGATCCTAGTCCCTTTAATTCTTAGTGAATGACGTTAGTCAAAGAGAATAGTTAGGAACCCTGCAGAACAGGAAGCAGGAGGATTCTCAGCCCTCTCTAATGGCAATTAGAGAGCAGCACAGAACCTCTGGAGGATTGCTCTGGAGACTATGCTGCAAGAGGTATAGATCAAAGAAGGCTGGCAGCGCCTGAGGGGGGGTTCTTATTCCATCACTGGAGTAGTTTGTGCCAGAATTGTTTGCTATCACAACATTTCAAGCAGGGTTCTCAGGAACCCACCCCCTTCAAGAAATGCAATTTTTGCATGGAATGCTGCCTTCCTGGGTTTGAGAGAGAAGTCTAATGAGGAAAGAGCTGAGATCACATGAGCGAGCCAAGCCCTCAACGTTAGCCTCTCATCAATCCAAAAGGCTTGTTTACAAATTTGATGAACGTGGATGTTTACACATCTGCAGAAAAAATTCTAGCAGACTTAAAAACCTGACACAGCCGGGTACCTCAGTTGGTTAAGCAGTTAAACGTCTGACTTTCGGCTCAGGTCATGATCTCATAGTTGGTAGGTTTAAGCCCCACGTCGGGCTCTGAGCTGACAGCTCAGAGCCTGAAGCCTGCTTGGATTCTGTGTCTCCCTCTCTTTCCCTCCCCCACTCATGCTCTGTCTCTCTCTCTCAAAAATAAATATTTTTAAAATTTTTTTTTAAAATATGACAAGGACATATTAGCTGTCAGTGTCCTAACAAATAGCAAACCCAACCCATCTAATCTCTGCACTCTGAAATCTGCCTTTGAACAAACTATTTCTCTTTCATGCTTTGCATTTCCCATGTAAATGATGTTAAATTTAAGAATCATGATAAGGGGAAAAAAAGAATCATGATAAGATTTGAGCTGTCTCATGGATGACAATGAGCCACAATATAAACATTCTGTATTTCTTCCTTTGGGAAACTATGTTCCTTCTCTTTAAAAAAAAATCTGGGGGTGCCTGGGTGGCTCAGTCAGTTGAGCATCCAACTTCAGCTCACGTCATGATCTCACAGTTCGTGAGTTTGAGCCCCACATCAGGATCTGTGCTGACAGCTCAGAGTCTGGAACCTGCTTTAGATTCTGTGCCTCCCTCTCTCTCTGCCCCTCTCCCACTCATGCTCTGTCTCTCTCAAAAATAAACATTTAAAAAAAATCTCATGACACCCTCAATGTACCACTTTGTACACTGTTTTACTTTACATCCTTTAGATATAAAAAGGGGCTGACCCATGAAAACCTAAGAAAACAGAAAGGCAAGGACACAGTGTCTGGGTAGTTCAGCATTCCAAAGCCTCCTGCTAAAATGTGTTTCCTACACCAAACACTCAAAAAAGGCTCCAATGTAATTTTTCACAGTATATTTTAATGTTGAAGTTCAATAGGTATCTGGAAAGTAATTGAACAGATATTTTCAGGCTCTAACAGTAAACGTAACATACTTAAGTGCAGAAAGATGATATGTAAGCATTCAAGGGAAACAGCACGAACAGCCCCAATGGTAAAGTCTTTGTAAGTAACTTCATGTACCACAATATTTTGTGACCTCACTATTAACTTCCTACTTGCTTTATGGTTGGCCTCGGGTATTAGCTCTGTTGCATTTGATAATTCAACAATTTTATCAGAAAATCATTTATGCTGTGAACCCTGACAATTTAACATTCTTATTTAAACAAAAACCCATGCTTTTTCCCATTTCTTCCCTTCAACCACAAATACAGTTATAATATTGTTAGAAATTTTTAGATGCTTCTACAGTGTTTTCCAAAACAGTAAATCTCTTTTTACATTTAATTGAGAGTGAACAGTCCTTAACTTACTTCCAAACAGATATTCTTCTAATAGGTGAAATACCTTCAATAGAAAAAACCCACATTGTTTTTCCTTTTGGTATCTTTTATAGGTAATAGATTCTAAAATACATTAAAATCAATTAAAATAAAGGACTCACATTTATAGCTTCGATAGCACTTACTCCGTGTGAAATGACACTATCTCAGAATTAGAATACCTGTTTTCTCCATTCCCCGCCCCATTACTGAGATCTTTCCTCACTTCCCTGACTGCTGTCCACCCCTTTGCACAAAAACTTACAGTGACAGGGAGCGGGCAAGATTTTGAGGCCACACATTCCATAGTTGGGCAGCTCTAGTGGCAGAAAGTCCCTCCCTCTCATTTCTAAAGCAAGCGTCTCTTCCAGAGAATGGCTGTCCCAGTGTACGGCAAAAGGCTCCCCTTAAACCTCTTCTCCTCAGTAGGCAAATCTTAGACTTTTACTCCATCTTCACATGATGGATTGCAATTATTGAGAAATACTCTTAGGGGGACAGTCTCTATCATGTCATAAAGGAACTTTAAATATAATAGCGTCTAATCCTCTTCAATTCCTTGAATCATTTCTCATAAAGGTTCTTTCAGGAACAGCTGATACGCACACAGACGCTCTTTCCCTGACCCCTAGAGTGAGCATACCCAACAGAAACTCCGTAGCAAAGTGGCCTCCTTGGCACCTGAAACCGGAAACGTGGTGTGTATTTTACCTTTTTGACCCTGACTCATCAGGGAGGCAGGGGTCAGCCCTGGCTAATGAGAAGCCCAGGCTTGTATCAAGAAATGGGCAGAGACTGGACCATCTGTGCTTCCTCTTCTGTATCTTTATCTGCTCGTTTTGAGGTCAGACTCATTTCAAACCCCTCTTACTTAGCTGCATAGGCCTGGGCCAGTTACTTAACCTGTCAGTCTTAGTTTTCATGCTGTAAAATGGTATCTACAATAGTTTCCACTTTGGGGTTTTCGTGATGACAAAAAACTAGCACAATGCTTATACGGCAAACACATATTTAAATGGAATAATGGTTATGATGAGAGTTATTTTTTTCGCTGACACCACTGGCATAGTGCTTAGGAGCACAAGCCATACAGGGCCTGGATGTCAACACCGTTTTACCCCTTTCGTGTAGCTCTGAGCAGTTTCTTAACCTCACTGCGCATTACCTTCTTCATCCACAAATTGCAGATAATTATACTACCTATGCCAGAGAAATACTGGGAAGTTAAATGGCTAAAATCTATGGAGCCCTTAAAAGAGAAACCGGCCCATGGTAAAAGGTCAAAAAATATTAGCAATTGAAATTATCAATATCAAGTTCTATGTATGGCCTTTCCCAAAGCTACTGCTCTGGAAAAGCAAAGCAAAACACAACTTCACGTCCTCCTTTGCTTCCTCCAGTTAGAAGATAAGCAGCAAACAACACATGTGAGGAGACCCAGACAGGGCGCTTTGCTTACGGCTTTCCTTTCTGCAGCTGAGGGGATCACAGATTCCATTAATAGAGTATGTTTTGCTTCCGAAAACCCTAAGGTATATATGCAGCTTCTGTCTCACCGAAAATAGAAACCCTACATGCAGACACACACACACACACACCCCAAATATTCAAAGGCCAAAAGCTAATACACATCATCATTCAAGCTTTGAAAACCTAAAACTTCCATTTACAAAGGGGATAATTTTGTGGGATTTCAGGGGATGCTGAAATTTTAATGAGTCCATGGAGGCTTGTTAAAAATATAAGAATTTAAGATATGCATTTCTAAACCACTTAATATATGCCTTCTTCTAATATCTGCAAGGCTATTCATTACTGTAGATGTTCTCTACTCTGAGCCTAGACCTCTCTCTCTCTTTCTCTAACACACGTGTGCACATACAAACACACACAGAATATAGTTATTTTATATAATTTTCCATTATGAAGCCAAAAATCTGACCAACTTGGTGAAGAACTCATCAATGAATACCTTTTGGGAAGGGGATTTTAAGCTGTGAATCTCCAATTAGTGTTTGACTAAATCGTGTGAATTGGAGGGAAGCTGAACATTTCATTGCTGACAGTGCAGCCTAAGTCAGATCTTGGAGTCCATGGATGCTTAAGTAAAACACAAGTTCAAGCTCAAGACTCACATACACCTTCCCGAACACCTTGAGAGCCAAAAACCTGCAGCAGCAACACCACACCCCTTTCTGCATCTGAGTTTCTGACACAAATCGCGAGCACTGGTTGAACCATAAGGTCTGCTCACCTGGGAAAGGGAGACATGCTGTGATTGGGACGATCCTGAGTGGTAGCTCTGCACAGCAGAGGATTTGAATGAAGAAAGCTAACGGAAACCATACGTGCCGTCTATTTTTATCAGCCTTCCATAAAACGTATAACTGCTAATGTTTACTCTGATATCTTTTTAACAACCATAAGCCTTTCCTTTTTACCTTGACTAAGAGTAGTGGCAAGAATTAAATGACTTTAGCTTTTCAGAGGACTTGGTCTGGCTTTTGTTTTCTTTCTCTCTCTCATTGAGGAGACACAAAATCAATGCAAACAATATGGATTTTGAAACCGGAAGAACTGGGTTTGAATCCACATTCTATCACTGGACAATTCCAATAACCTTTATAAATCTTCATCTTAAAAAAACATAGTGGCTCATTAGCAATGGCTAATTATAATAATGTTACAATGATGATTAGTAACTTTGAGCATGTACTATGTGCTAAAATGTGCTAGGTCTTCTAAAGGCATAGTTCTGTTAGATGTTACTACAAACCTATTTTGTTTGCAAACAACTTTTGCAGCATTACTCTCCTCCTATTCATAGTATGGGTAATAGGTGAGGTAGTAGTCTCAGGACATCATAGACTCAAAGAGATTAAGAAATTTGCAAGTCACATGGCTGGTAAATGGACTTGAATCCAGGTCTATGATTCTATACTCTGTTTATCTGATTCTATAATCTATTCCCATCTCCACTACAATATGCTGCTGCCAATTAAAAAAAAAAAAAAAAAAAGAACACTCACACAAGGTTTCCTGTGGTTTTCTAAAGCAAAGTAGTATTTGACCACTAATATAATCAGAAAAGAGGAGAAGCCACTCAGTGCATCTAACCTTAACATCAAAATCCCGCAGAGCACAGAAGGATTGAGGGTCTCTCAGTGGCTCTGGGTTTCCACATTTCCCTACTCTCCAGTTCCATCTGGGCTGGGGAAGCCTGCCCTGGGCAGCAAGCTCGCTGAGACAAAGATTTATCCTCACTCATTTAGTAGGCCAATATATGATTCAAGTGCCTGGGACACAGTATTTATTAAGTGGAAAAATGAATGTTTCTCAAGGATTCCCACGATTCTTGCAAGTGTGAGTTAAATTCTTTATATTCAAATACATTTAATTCCTACTGTTCTACTTGTATACCCACCTGATATATTTTCCAGATGAGGAAACTGAGGCACAGAAAGGTTAAATATTTGCCCAAGTTTACACCCTGAGTTTCAGAGCCCTGGTTTTAATTCAAATATAAATTCCTGATATACTGTATGTTTTATAATAAATAAAAAATAAAATCTATTTTTAAGGCCACTGAGTTTCAGATACCTTGGTTAGCTATCTTATAACCCCATCATCATTCTTCACAACTGAAAAACCATATTCTCAACTATTTATCAGGGCAATAAGAGGTTGCAATCACACAAAAGACACACTTGGCCAGAAAACCTGGTAATTATCATAGTAAGTCAAGACCAAAGCTATCTGTGTAACCGTATAAGCAAAATGATGAGGATTCTTCTGGGTTACCTGACCTTTCTATGAAATATGCAGAACATCTGGGGGAAAATATTATCAAAACTCTACTAATGACCTGAAGCGGTTACGTTAGAAAATGAAGGTGCCAAAAAATTTGATTTAAAACAGTTTCTCAATTGGCTAATGAATCAGATTCTGACCGCTATTGTAAATCCAGCCCAAACTATCCACAGGAGCCTAACGGATACATGCACTGGCATAGGGTATCTCGTTCACTGCATGGGGATCCCAGGTGGGGAGCCCTCCCCGACAAGAAAGCCAACAGATGACTAGAGGGAAAACTACAATGTCCTGTACTACCTGGCATTATCCCAATGGGAAAATCTTGAGAAACTATTGTTTCAGGAAATAAAAGGTAGATAAAGCTTTCCTGTGTGCACTTTTTCCTTGCATGTTAATTAAACTCTTTGCAAGTAAACCGCTGGCTACAGATCAGATGAGAGAAGGATCAGTTCTGTTTTATGAAATCACCCAGGATTAAAACCCATTAAGTCACTCCCATGAACAAAACCATCCAATTCTCCCTACGGAGTTGGGACAACTCCATTACAGCTCTTGTTTAAATCTTTTTTACTTCTCAGAATTTGTAACTATTTAATTGACGTTTTTTGTTGTTGCTTTTATTATTTTTTTTGTTTTGTTTGCATCTCCATTAGGGTAGTTAGCAACTGTATCTCAGGTCCTATAGAACATCTAGAACTTGACAGACACCCAACCAAAATTTGGTGACCCAGGCAGGCTTGCTGTATCCTTTCTTTCATGTCATTTAAAGTTATAGTGTCTAGTGCTTATCTGCAAACAGGTGGGAACACTTACTGTTTTCTCAGTGCCTTTTTGCTCCCCCAAATCTTAACTCCATTGCCTTGAAAAGTCTAAGAATTGCCTATCTGATAACACAAGAATAACAAAAGGAGGATGTTCTCAGACTCTTTCCTGCTAGTAGAGATGATGCTCTAAACACAGAGGGATTTGGAAAAGAATGCAAAAGAAGAGTGTGGATACCAGAACTTGGATTTGAAAATAACTCATGCTAGAGAATTCTATCAGTTACCCTTGTGGTAAAACATTCTCAAACCTCTGGTCCATTCTCAAACATCTCCCATGATGGCAATTCATGAAGGGCTTAACCTAATTTTAGAAAAGGTCTTCATGAAGGCAAACTATTTTGCATAAAGACACATGTCCTTTTCAAGAGGACAGGAAGACCGAACTACACATCTGCTATCTTAATTAAATCATAATGACAATAAAACCAGGAACTGATGCTCATGCCTCACAAAGCAGTTTAAGAGGCCTATTACGGTTTGTTACTCACAATGATGCTGAAGCATGGCTAAGGAAGGTGGTATTATTAACCTCATTTTACAGATGAGCAAATTAAGAATGGGAAAATGTAATGACTTGGCTAAGGTCTCCAGGCTCAGTATCTCATTCTTTTCATTATGCCCATGGCCTGCCTCTCCACTCCAGGATTAATTTTTGGAATGAACCACGCACTGAATATTCAAAATATGTTCTTTAGGACAAAATACAGCATATACAGCATCATGAATGCATCTCAAAATCCTAACAGATTTTGAGTCTTCTAGAGAAAACAAAACAATAGCGACGAAAAGCAGAGCAGTGGTTGCCAGGGATATTTGGAGGATGGAGCTGACTGCAGAGGGACATGAGTAACTTTTTAGGGTGATGGAAATGTTTTCTATCCGGAATGCAGTGGCAGTAACTCAACTGTATGTAACTGCTGCAATTCATCAAGTGATACAGTCAAAATGTGTTAATTTTCTGTAGGTAAGAAACCTTGGGAAAATCTATTAACTGGTTTTTTTTTTCTGATTGCAAAACAATAATTGTTCAATATAGAAAAGTTTGAAAACTTCCCAAAATATAAGGAAATAAAAATTACCTAAAATTCCATTACCCATAAGTAACTATGGATGTGATTTTTGAAAATTTGTCAAGTATTTCAGGAATCATGTTTTACCTATAGCTTAATAAGATTATTGTATCATGAACTCATCTCCATGTTATTCAATAGGCTTAGAAGATACAGTATTACCTGATTGTATAGAATTCTATGGGTTATTCACCGCAAGATAATCAGCCTGCTTCCATTTTTATTGTTATAAATAATGCTATTAAGAATATGCTGTATTATACATTTTTGTACACATCTGATTATTTCCTTAAAATACCATTTAGGAGGAAGCATAATTGGCTCATAAGTCATGAATTTTTTTCAGTCTCTTGATAGGTACTTCCAAACTGCTATCCATTTTACATGCCCCTCAGCAATATGTAAAAAATGTCCCTATTACTAAATCATTGACAAAACTAGTCATATCATTAATTTAAATTAACTTTTGGCTAAGTTGATCACAGAAAAAGAAATATCATGCATTTATTTGGTAACTTATAAAGCTCCATTTTTCCTGTAGCCATTTGTAATTCTTCTAGTAAATTGCTTCTTCTTACGTTAGTGTTTTATTTTTCTTATGAATTCATAGCAGCTCTCTTGTACTAAGGGTATTGTCGTAGGAGTCACTAGCATGTTTGCAATTCTCTATTTGTCTCTGAATTTTGTTCTGTTAGTTTTAAGCAATTTTTCAACATATACACATTCAAGGCTAGCAGTCATTTCTTTGGTAGTTCTCACTATTGATGTTATGCTAAGGAAAGACCATTGCCAACCCACGTTCAGATCAACACCTGTTTATATATATTCTTACAGCTGTTCCATCAGAACTCTCAGCTCCATCTTGGCTCTGTTCTCCTTCCTTCCTGACCTCTTTATTTCGCCTACTATGAAAGTCTGTGCACAAGTGTGCCTAGCCTATCTCAAAAGCTCTCCCTTTCATTATATTTTAAATATTTTGACTACAATCTCCTTGCTGATACTTAAGCAAACTGCAATACTCTATTACTCTTTTTATTACAGTCCCATCCAAATGGTGTGATAAAATTCCTTCAACAGCAACTGCGAATACAGGATCCATGATATAATTGACAATCTGTTCTAAAGGATGCCTGTTCCTTCATATTTTCAAATATTATTAAGGCTTTTTCCTTCTTACAAACATTATCTCTGTAGAGGAAAGAATCCAGCTGCCTTGGAATTCTGTCATCTCAGGGTCTGATAGAGGCAATCCTGCAACATTCAGTGTGGCAGTGATCTCTGCCACAAGACGTACAGGAAGAAGTAGTGAGTGAATTGAATGGCATCTTACTGGCCAACCATTGAATAAACGAATGTAAGCCACTACAGACTTTGAAGATCAGAGCCAATACCTTGAACTGAGCTCTCTGGACTGGTAGCCAGAAAACAGAGAACTTCTGTTTCTTAGAGCTGTCAACTAGGCACCAAACCAGTTGCGGGAAAATCCAATCTGAAAACTCACTAAGCTCTCACAATAGTAAAGACAAGCAAGAGGCAAACAGATCAAGAACAGTCAACAAAAGGAACTCGTCATAAATACACCTTACAAGAGCATACTTACCTAGATGCCAACATTCTGGAATTACTATGATCATCTTCAGCATCCTTGAATGACTTGAGTGACTCTTCAAGCATCCATCTGGAGCCAAAACTTATTTTTGGACTCAGAAGGTATCTTATGTTTGCATCTTGTCCATACATTGGACAGCAAATTCTCAGACACTCTTCACCTCCCTAACTAATCCCCTCTTTACACAAATCCTGCCATCTGTTACCTCCAGTTCTCTTTGAGGGTATAGGGCAGAGAGAAGGGTGAGAGGCAGAAGCCATGGAGACAGCATTATACAGAATGGGAGTAGGTAGTATGGAGGCCAAGGGAGCTGGATTTTCCTCCATGTGTACCAGTAAGCAGCAGTGTCAACTTTATCAGGGCACCTCACTCCTCTGGACCTCAGGATGATGGTATAAAGTAAGAGCAACGTTGACACTCTGGTGAGGTCTTTCGAGAGCTAACATTTTACATATTGAGACTAATGCCTTCCTAGATTGTTTCCATCCATTTTCAGTGTATTACAAATAAACCATTTCTACCATTATCTATTTGGAATAAGAAGTGAATATTGCCTAGTATTTACTGCCCCTATAAACAGGGCAGCCTTCAAGGATAAACTCATCTCTAGAGCCACGTGGAAGCAGAGATACAGAGAGTTTTGCATTCTGTAGGAGTTTATGCTGTGAAACATCTGGGCCAGATATACCGCAACATATGGCAATCTTCAGTCAAAAAAAAAAATCTATCAGCAAATTTCAGATCGACTTGATTTTTCTCAGACTGAAATAGTCATGTGTCAAAGGCTATTAATATAGAATACAAATATTATTTGTTTGCTGAGGAATTACATGAACATATTTCTCTAGGCCTAGAATTTTATCCCACTTGATCATAAATTTAAGGTTTTTGCACATTTTTGGAGACAATATTTAAAAGTGATTTAATTAACACTGACTGCACTAAATGGACAGATTGAGATTGATTCATCTAACCAATTCCTTCTGAATGTCTGCTATTTGTCTAACACTATGCCAGTTTCTAAGGATGAAAGAGGTTCAAATATAATCCACACAATGATGCAACACATCACATTACTTGAAAAAACAAGAAGTTCACACAGCATAGTAAGTGCCACCAGATAAACAAGATAGGACAGAGACTTCAAGACCAGCTAAAACCACAAATACTGTAGCTACTGGCTCGAAGTGTTAATCCTTTAAATTCTCCTTTGGAGGAGTGGCTGAGTGTCATGTGGGAAATGATTAAAGATTGCTAGGACCAGCCTCTCCTCTACTGCCCTAAGTCATCCAATTCTGGGTACTCCACCAAATATGGGTACTCCATCTAGTAACATAAAACTGTCACAGGGGCACCTGGGTGGCTCCATTGGTTAAGCATCCCACTCCTGATTTCAGCTCAGGTCATGATCTCACGGTTCATGAAATCGAGCCCCACATTGGGCTATGTGCGGACAGTGTGGAGCCTGATTGGGATTCTCTCTCTCCCTGCCCCTTGTCTACTCATGCTCACTCGCTCTCTCTCTCTTAAAAAAAAAAAAAAAACAAAAAACACTAACATTAAAAAACTAAATGTGTCACAGGTACCCACACTCATCTGAGAAGATAGTTTTGATTTAGGACCATCTTTTGATTGCAACCTATTTCCTGAGGATTTTTCCTCTTCAACCCTACTTACTTCTCAATCAGTTCTTCCCAGTTGTATACCTTAGTCTCCTTGACAGAAGTTCTAATAAATGTATTAGCCTCCTCCTTAGGACATTTCCAGGAGTATTATGGTATGTCTAATAACACTCAAATGTCCACTCTATGACAGAAGCTAGGTAGGTGCTCCTAACTTTGCTCTTTAATCCAGGTCTAGATCAGCATATGCAGAAAATGCTAAAAGGAGCACAGGAGAGGGAGTATCTGGGGGTGGTCTCAGTCTGGAGCACAGGAAGACATGCAATTTCTAAGCTATTACTGGGAGCACCAGATTTTTGTAAATTTAACCGAAGGCACCCTGGATAGTCAGAACAGCCCTGGGAAAGGCAAGGAAGGAAGAGGGCCCATGGTAACCTTTTGAAGACAGGAAGTAGTTTTCTATGGCTAAAGAATAGGCTGGGGGTGGACCATGATGGTTTGAATTAAGATGCTTGAACTGTATCACTGCAGTGGATGGGGTCGGGGTGGGTTCAGGAAGTTGAGAGGCTCTGAAGTGTGGGAGTAAATGTGATCAGGATTCCATTTCAGAAAATGACTCTAGAATCTGTGTAGACAATCACAACTAGAGAAAGGAAAACAAATAGTAGTAATTCATGTTTTTAGTGGTTGACCAAATTTTTCTTTAACCTCTGGAATCAAAGGTAAAATTTTCTTAGAGAGTTGAGACCAACATAATGCTCCAAGTGGGTGCTTAAGAATGCAACAAATTATTTTTTATGTTGTGACCAATCCTTGAAACTAATATAAAAGTATTGAAATTCACACAAAAGAGACAAGAGGAAAAGGGTATTACTTCAAAAAAAATAAAGATTAAGTGTCACCATTTTCACGGCTTCAGCTTAAGGTAAAAATCTATTACCTTTGAGACAGCTTCTCCCCTGTGCCAAGAACATCAAATAAAAATCTAATAGTCTGATAAATATCAAGTGAACAGATTACTTTAAATGCTTTAGTAAATACTTAAGATAAGCTTGTCCAAGTGTTACTAACATGAAGAATGATAACTGAGTTTTGAAGATTCATTAGTGGGATTGTAGAGAATATATTTGGCAACTATGTCAACAAATTTAGGTAAAATGGCTGAGCAATTCCAATTGTTTTAATTTTTTTTTTGAAAAAATATGGTTCTTCTCTTATTTCTCTTTAATTTTCCACATGAAATAGCACATGACTTTGGGTTATAATCCTCATCAGCTCTTTGTTTTGATAGGTCACCAAAAGTCTCATATGCAAAAGATTCAAGGGTTCTGCAAAATGTCCAAAAGGAAGCTTCAGGCTTAGAGGATACATTTCATGCATTACTTTTACAAAAGCAACACTTTTCTACTATTTAAGGAGTTTAAATACACGTTTAAGAATCTTTTGCAAGTAGAAACAGACACCGGAACTTTGCAGAGAGGAAGTAGAGTAGTCCTCCCTTGTTTGCGGGCGATTCATTCCAAAATCCTCCCTCTCCTCCCTGGGGATGTCTGAAACCGCAGATAGTACTAAACCCTACATAGATTATGTTGGTTCCTATGCATACATAACTATGATAAATTTATAGTCACAGGAAGATATTAACAATAATAATAAAATAGAATTCTTCTAACAATATACTGTAATCAACACATTGTGAATGTGGTCCCTCTCAAACTATCCTACTTACTGTGCACATCCTTCTTGTGGCGATGTACAAAGACAAAATGCCTATGTGAGGAGATGAAGTGAGATGCCTAATGTAGGTTATCATTGACCTCCTGACACTATGGTGGAAGGAAGATCATCTACTTCCAGGCAACAGTTAACCACAAACCACAGTAACTGAAACCACAAGAAAGCAAAACCATGGATAAAGGGGTAGGGGAGATTACTGTATTAGAAATCAAGAAAAAATAGAAAGGGAACTGAGCATAGAAACCTCCATCCTCTAACTCACATACCTAGTTCCTCATCAAAGGTCTCCTTAGCTTCTCTATCCAGCTTGTCCTCTTTTTGTTTATATTTGCCCCGCAGCATCTGAGGACAAAATCTGGTGCTTTTCTATTTCCAGGTTTTAAATGAAAAAATTGCCCTCCAATTGGTTTTTCAGTGTTTATAGGCGTTTCTAACTAGAAAGCATTTTCTACACATCCTTTTTTAAAGTTTATTTGAGAGAGAAAGAGTGAGCAGGGGAGGGGCAGAGAGAGAGACGGAGAGAGAAAATCTCAAGCAGGCTCCACACCATTTGCACAGAGCTTGACATGGGGCTCAAACCCACCAACCATGAGATCATGACCTGAGCCAAAACCAAGAGTTGGGGGTTCAACTGACCAAACCACCCAGGCAGTCCAGTATGCATTCTTTTTTTTAATGTTTTCTCAGTTTAATTAAAAATCATAGAACCAACCACTGAATTGCAGACTACAAATGGGTGGTTTTTATGGTAAGTTGTATCTCAGTAAAGCTATTTTAAAAAATAAAGCACACTATAATATGTAAACAAAATTACGCCTGAGTTACAGTTCCATTTTCCTAATCTTACAACTATTTATTAGGTGGAAGCCATGTGATTTCTCCAGGGGAGAGTCTCTTTTCTCTAGTTGGCTTTCTGATCCCTTCAGTATATTAATGGCATACATTTCAAAGTCATGTACACTTCTGCCTGCTCCAATATAAAAATTGATTTTAAAATGTGTTTACTTGTTTTCCCATTTACAAACCAGAAAAATACTCCTCCTCAAGGCTCCTAACTTGTCATACAGCACTTGGATAACGTAGTTATATGTTATACTGGCATATAACTTGTATAACATAAAGTCTTGTCATTAGTACGTTCAAAGGGGTCTCCTGTAGATTTTATTACTTACATCCTTATCTCCTTCGCAGATTTGCATTTTGTTTGCCTCTTTGGTATTCTTACTTGATTCCCTGAATACATGCTATTTTATCTTCCCCAAATGCTGTCTGCTCTCCACACAAGTCATGTTGTAACTGAAGTGAGTGATGGCCTCCAAGATTAAATTGATGGCACCAGCATATTACAATTTTCCCGTTAGCTGAATAGGCCACATAGAAATAGCCATGTGGCAAGGTATGATCTCAAGAGGTTTTCTACCATGAAAATTTTATAAGTTGCGAAGCTCTGGGATAAAATTCAACTTTAATTCCTGAGGATATATTAAAAATAATTAGAACAAACCTCCACTCCACTGTTTACATTTCAGTCCTGAAAATAGGTATAAACTACTTCTCTTGGCTGGGAATCTGCACAAAAAGAGTAAGGGTGTGAGAAAGAAAAGGCGGAAATGGAGATAATACTTAAAGGGTAATAATAGCTTGTAGTTTGTAAATATTTTTTAAAAAATGTAAGCAGTCAGAAGTCACCTATTTTACCACAGAAAACCTTAACTTCTATTGGAATATTTGTCCTGAGTGCAGTTCAAGGTAATCACAGTAACAACGGCAATACTTATCAAATATTAAATATTTGATAATAATCTCAAGTCTGTGTGAGGCATGGTGTGAAGCAGTAATAATCTTTGTGACAACAGTGACATATACTCTGGGCTGGTGCCCCAGCTGCCATTCACCACCTCTTTCTTACTTGCCCTTCTGCTAGAAAGGCTAAGAATCAGGTGCTTGTTTTCTAAGCCTCCCTTACCATCAATTCTGGTTAAAAAGGGGAAAGAAATAACGTGGGGATTGGGGGAAAGACTTCTCTTTCCGAAAAATGAAAAAGGTACCAAGTTGTCTGGGAGCCACCTTGTCAAGCCACTCACTGTCCCCTCCACTTGTTCCCCACCATTGTGATGCTGTCATTTGAGGAGGAGATGCCTGGCGCTGCAGCAATCATCTTGACACCATGAGTGACAGATGTGGTAGCCCAGCGGCCTCATACCCTGAGCTGGTGAGCCAACCTACAATCTGTTACCTCCAAAATTGCTAGTTACACAAGGTAATTAGATGCCTTTACTATTTACTAGGTTTTCAGTTACTGGCAGCTTTATGCTCTAGTATCAACAGCCCTGTGGAGCAAATCACAGATGAAGAGGCTGAAGGACAGAAAAACTTAGCTTCCTCCAAGCCACACAGCCAGGAAGTGACAGACACATAATTGCAACCGAAGCCCTTACTCTCTAGTGTTGTTAAGTATCTGCTCTACATGGCCTTTTGTTTATGAAGGAAACAGTGTGGTATTTGAAGGTAGAGTTTACTTTACTTTGCTTCTCTATTCTAATTTGTTCCACTTTAACCCTTTCTCTCCCCCACTTCCCTTGATACATCCTGCCATCTCCCCAAGTTTGGTCCTTTATCCCATCCTAGAATAATGTCTGGAACTATTTTAAGGTCATGGTATCTTTAAAACCAATAGGCCTATAACTTTCCTCAACGGTTGCTCTAAATTAACATTCCATCCATCCATCCATCCATCTAAACATTGCTGAGTTTCTATATGCCAGGCCTTGAGATAGAAGTATCAAAGGTAAAGATAAACAGGACTAGAGCCTAACAGTTGCATCATTCATGTACTTACAGAGGAAAATACTATACATTAACATGTTGCATAAATACATCACAGTGAAAAGCACAGTATAAACAAACAAGCCATAATTTTAGCAGAGTAATAAAGCAATGGACTCTATCTGGGGTTATCTGAGCAGTTCAGAACGTGGGTGCTTGAGGTGGACTATATCATATTCAAATTTAATTCGTCTCTATCCTCAGAAGTAGGTAGATAAACCCTTGAGGTCCAATTCACTTGTCATGTTTTCATGCATGTTAAAATATGAAGATTATGCACATCCCAGTTTTACCTCTTTATGTTTGCAAGAACCAAAATCAAGTTCATTGAACGTGATGTGTTTAACTTTACATGCAAAAATACAATTTCCGCAAAAAATGCAGGTGGCTTGACTGTTGGCATGTTCTGATATTAAACTATTACAATTAAAATTATCAATGCACTTAGCTTCAGAGATCTAAGTAGCATCTACTATGATTGAGCTTCTGATATTCTTGTACAACTTACATTTTCAGCACTTAATACAAATACAAAAAAAGTACTGAAATTCATAGAAGATGGAGTTAATACTCAAAATGATTCTAAGTGGTGAACATTTAGTTTTTGATCTTGAGGATGGCTAGAACACTGTCCTTTGACTTTTCATTCTACTTTTTTTACTGGCAATTTCAAAGTAAATCTTCCTTAATTCATCTTTTAGTTACAAGTTATGCTTTTCTCCATACATTATGTATTAAGTTACAGGGGCTTTTCAAACACAAACCTAGAATATTCTGAGTTAATGAGGTTACATGCACATCTGATTGTCTGGATCTGTAGCAAAACATGACAATGTTTGAAGTTTATCTCCGAGGCCTCGAACAATGGAATGAATGCTGTTACTACCAGTTACAATAAATTTATTACATTTCATAGGGTGACAACATTTTTAACATACCACTTCCACTCATGTTTGTAATTTGGATAGTTACTGTCTTGCAAAATCCCAATTACTTTGGCAATGGCCTTTTGATTTCCCATGAAATGAAGCTCCTTCCACAATAGCCCTTGTAATGCCTTGTACTAAACTTGCTGTGTTTTGATTGTTTCTGAAATTCTATTCACTTGGCCTATAATATTACCAAGCTCCTCGTCTACGAAGGATGTCATCGAAAACACCACTATACAATATTGCAATGTCTTCAGCACTGAGAACAAAGGGTTTGTCTCAACTGAAGTGTTCGTAGCTTAATCTTTACTTCTGTTGTACTAAAAATTTTGATATGTTGATAACACTCAAGAACACTAACTTTCGAGTCCAGAAGATAGAATAGGACCTCTTCTGTTTGTGACCCTGGAGTAGCCATCAGTCTCTCTGGACCTCCTGTTTCCTATTTCTCAAGACAGGGACTTGAGCTAGGTAATTTCCTGACAGGGCCTATCTCCAAAATGCCTTTGAAAGTGGTGGCCAATTGTTCTGATACATCTGAGGTGGGGTTCCGTCCCCAAACAAATCCCACAACAAGAATTTGAGTGCAAGCGGTTTGTTTGGTAGTTACCCCAGGAAGCACAAAAGGAATGCAGGAATTAAGGCTGATGAGGCAAGGACAATGAGGATGTTACTGAACTACCACAATGGGCACCCAGAGCTTCCATCACCAGATGCTTTGGGATACAGTGTAGAACTTGCTCCCCAGAGTTATCCCATTTGAAGGCTGAAGGAACCACGGGATTTGTACACCAACTCCTGTCAGTCATTAGTTGAGGGCTACTGGAAAGGGAAGGTGCCATCCACAGCACTTGCATCCTGCCACACAGGGCTCCAGCTGCTAGAGGATGTTCTCAAGCAAAGAGATACAGATGGGAAGAATTTTAAGTTGGGCCAGGGTGCACTCAGGTGCACCGAAGTGATATAGGAGGGGCACTGCCCCTCTCCCAATATCTACCAAAAAGCCCATCCTCTGGACTTGCTCAAATGTCACATCACTTGTGAATAGTCTCCCTGACTCCCGAGCTGTGTTGGGCCACATGTTTTATTTTAAAGAGAGCAAGTTCAAGTCGGGTAGAGAGGTAGAGGGAGAAAGGGAGAGAGAATATGAATGAACCCCAAGCAGGCTCCATGCTCAGTGCAGAGCCCAACACAGAACTCAACCCTACGACCCTGGGATCATGACCTGAGCTGAAATCAAGACTTGGATGCCCAACCATGTGAGCCACCCGGGCACCCCATACCACACCCTTTCATTACAGGAATGGTCACATCGTATATCTATCCTTCCATTAAACTCCAAGTTCTATTTCTACCTCACAGTCCACCTCCATGTATTTGACTGATGCTGCTGTATAAGCCTATGGTTCTTCAGTAGAAATTTACCCTTCACCAAGCCATCTCCTACTTTGTTTCTCCAAGGAAACAGCATACAGAAGTTACTACAGCTGTTTGTGCCCAATAGGCATCCCTGTCTGCAATTATTTATTTTTTATTTTTGAGAGAGAGACACAGCATGAGCAGGGGAGGGGAAGACAGAGAGACAGACAGACAGACACATACACACAGAACCTGAAGCAGACTCAAGGCTTTGAGCTGTCAGCACAGAGACTGATGTGGGGCTCGAACTCATGAACCATGAGATCATGACCTAAGCCAAAGTCGGATACTTAACTGAGCCACCCAGGCACCCCTCCCTGTCTGCGATTCTTAAACTACTTCAACATCTAAATAGTTGAGTAGATTATGCTGACATTTTAATGTTGCTATCAAATTCAGAACACCAAAGGCTTAGTGGGCCAAGAAGTTTACATATATGTATAAACATACATATGAATATATATACATACATACATAAACATCTATAATTATTAAATATATAATTATAATCTGTAACTACATAATATAATTTGACCTGAGATCAGATCTAATGTTTAAAATCAGATTATCAAAAACCACCAACCAAGGTATTTTGAGCACAGTTTACTTTAACACAGGTAACATACCCAGATTTATTTTTCACTGCTAACTTCTACAAAGAAGCTTGTCTAACAATTTATATGGAAGTTGTCTCTTCTGCCTATGTGAAGATGCATTTTTCATGCACTGTCAGATTCTGTTACTTTATATAAATAGTACACAGTCTTCAAAGAAGTTGTGTATTTTTCCACTGTTAGAACTTTGTCCCATTAGCTACTACATTAGTTAATAGAGCTGCATTAAAAAAAAAAAAAAAAAAAGAACGATATATTCTAAGCAACTTCATTTCTTTTCATTTTGGTCAGTTCTCAAATGCATGTTTGCTCCATGTTTCAACAAAAATATCCCTTACTTTATGGCCACCCCTATGAGAAAGAAAAAAGTACAAAAAATGATTAAGAGAGTTCTAAATGTCTTAAGGTTCATGCTTTTTCAACTTATTATTACCCAGGCTTTTTTCTGCATACATAGCAGCAGTATATTTTATCCAAGCAAATTACTTTAAAAAGACTCATCTGATTACTTAATTTCAGTCTGAGCCAATTTTGGCCTATTAAACAAAAACAAAAACAAACACAAACACAGAACAGAGCAAAACAACCTTTCCCAAATCCTTTCATCCAACTCTGCTCATGGACACTGTGACCTGTATTTGGTTCCACCTACTCCATCCATAAATTCATTCTCTTTCTCCTTCCTTCTTGGGTTTCAGTCAATTCAGTTCATTTTTTGCCTCTAGCCCCTTCTTAGTAATTGTTATAGTACCCTTGAAACAGGGAGAGCACAGTGAGATTTGGGGACTTCTCTTAGGGGGAGCTAAAGTTTCGCTTTTTTCCCCTCTGGGCCAATTAGATTGCTATGAACTCCCTAGTGCATTGGTCTAATGCATTATAATAAGCATTATTCTAAGGAGTATATATAAACTCTACGTGACACATCAGCAAAAGAAAGGAAAAGTATCGGAAGTCAACACAGACTGCTGATCAGTCCTTTTGACACACAGTTTAAACTATGCCCTTTGGCACTGAAATGTCTTTAGAGAAAAAATAATGAAAACAATTAAGGAACAATACGCTTAATAAACCAAACTTAGAGAAAAATAAAATGAAACTCAATTACAACATCGGTATTTTTGGTTAAACTACATTACATACTAAAAATAGTTTTGTAATAAATTGATGAAGTAAGCTTCTGCATGTACGTATCCATGACAACTCGGGTTTATATCTGAGTTTCTAATAGCTATGTGACCAGAAATATGTAAATTGTTTAAAATGTTGTAATAAGATAAAATCATTTGTTTCCATAAATTTCCACTAGCAAAGAGTCCAACAAAAACTTCACAGCGAATCACAGATTATGACACGTTTTTATTATTCTTATAGAAATTAAAAGGCTATTTATTATCCTAATTACAGTGAAGAGCAAGAGGCAAGGGTCGCATACCCTTCTGACTATTGTGAAGTCAAAAGGCTATGAAAATAAAAGAAAATGTACATGCTACCTTCCATACCAGATGGAACCCCATTTGGAAGTCTGATAGAGTAACTTAGCGGGAGCTAATACATGCCAGAGGAAAATCGCAATAGAAGAGTGAATGTGGGCATCCAGGCAAGAGCTTCTGCTACTCTTTTCTTTTTCCAGTAAGAGGTGTCAGTTCCTTTAGAAATGGGACTTTAAGAATGGATTCTGGAATATTTGGTCAGTGAGAAAGCAGCAAATACCATGCCATTAGACTGTGTTTACTCAGAGCATGTTGAAAGCCCCAGTCAACAGTTATGAATTCTGGAGGGGCCCTGCAGGAAAAATGTGAATTTCTGGGAAAGAAAATATAGGTAATATAAAGAATGGACAAAACAGGCAATCCCAAGTCTATTTTCTCATATACAATCCTGATTTTCTCTTTTGTGCAATGAGAAAGAAAAGTATACTGCTGTTAGTATTCTTATCATAAGTGATCTACAGAAAAAAAGCGCTCAAAGAAACAGGTCTTAAAATATGGAATTTAAATTTCAGATTAAAGTTTTCCAATAGTATCTAAAATTATCTTTTAAAAAAGGAAACTCTCATAAACTAATTAGAATAAGAGATGAGAATTAAGGGGGATCCCAAACTATAAAATTAAACATTTTAATTCCTCCCCCAATGCTAGATTATATTCTTAGTGCATCAAGTCTAGCAAAAAATTCTGAACAAGAAAAAGTCTGCCTAAAAACATGGTTCTTTATGAAGACATATGGAGGCCAATCTGATGTACTCAATTCTAAGTTAGGTGGATATGTACTCTTTTAAGCATAGTTCTGCTATTTAGATCAATTCTCCACTTGCAGACAAAATCAACAAACACTTCTTATCTTTGTGTATTTGGGGGACTGGAAGAAAGGATGACCAAACCATCTTTTATCTTCTTCATGTGTAGCCAGATGTTCCTTAATTTCTTTGCAATTTTACCAAGATATAATTGACACATAACATTGTGTGAGGTTAGTTATCACATCTTTCACCTCACAGAATAGTTTTTTACCTACGTGTGTGGTGAAAACATTAAGATTCACTTTCTTGTCAACTATACTGAAAAAAAAAAAGATCTACTTTCTTCGCAACTTCCAAGTGCACAAGAAAACATTAAATATGGTCAACACGTTGTACACTAGATCCCCAGAACTTATTCATCTCCTTTTTCTGTTAAAACAAAAGCTCTTTTAGGTATAACCGACATACAAAGAACTACATGTATTTAATGTGTACAATTTGATGAGTTTGGACATAGGCTAACAGTCATGAAAACCGTTATCCATGATACATTACTACCACAATCAAGGTCATCCAATATTTATCTCATAGCTGTGAAAGTTTATACCCTTTGGCCACCTTCTCCCTATTTCTCCCATCCTCCAGCCCCTGGCAACCACCATTTCTACTCTCTGATTCTAGGAGTTTGACAATTTTAGGTACCTCATATAGATAGAATTATACAGTATTTTTCTTTCTGCATTGATTTACCTCACTTAGCATGATGTCTTCAAGGTTTACCCATGTGGTAGGATTGCAGGATTTCCTTCTTTTTTTTTTTATGCCTGGATAATATTCCCTTATATGTATTTACTGTAAGAGAAATTCCATCTGAGAATGAAGCAGAGACAAGTAGAACCCAGAGACACAAACTTGACAACATCTCTTGAGCCCCTGGATCAAAACCAGTATCGCTGACTTGGACTTGCCAGCCTGCAAGCCAATGTTCCTTTTTTGCTCATGCTAGGTTGAATAGACTTTCTGTCACCTGCAACCCACAGAGACAGGATACAGCATTTTCAACAAGGAAACAGCTCCGTGGGCTTCTTATGTAATATTAAATAGAGGTTGCAAGCAAGAAATTCCTTTAAGAATTCTCTTGGCAAAGTATTATGATGCCGCAGATAAATTAAAAGTTTCCCCTTCCCAATCCAATCCCCCAACGTATCCATTTTTATCAATTTAGTTCGTCTCCTCAGAACGACTTTTTGCTCAGTTTACAAAGAGAAGATGGGGAGGGAGTAAATGAACAGACATACGAAGGAATGGGAGATGGTCTCTTCTGAAGGTGTAGGTATAAAAATAATAGATCTGTGAGTGTACGTGTGGATCAAGGAAATAGACACAGTTATTTTGCATATGGTTCTAAATAATTGAATCATTTATGGTTTTATGTTTTTTGCATCTGCCTCTACTTGCTTATCAGAATGCTCTAGTGCTTTGTCAACTGGCAGTGTACAGTGACCTATCTGTTTTAAATGCTAGGAAATAGCTGCACTGAGGTCCATGTATCATCATTTGTTTATCCATTTTCCTATTAATACATATTTGAATTTTTTTCTCCTCTAATTCTACACAATGATACAATAAACACCCAACTCCAGGTCTCTCAAGCTCAGCCCTTGACCTATATGTGCCCTACATGGCCATGATGGTTGTAGGAAATGAGACAGCACCCATATCCTTGGGACCTTGAAAGAACACGCTTTCTCCTGAAGATCTCAGCAGCTGGTAGCCTTGCATAATTAATACTCCCTCATTGAGCAAACATTTGTTATATTATGGTCTCATCCTAAGCACTGCCTCCAATCCTTCAACAGAAAAATGGAACGAACTTGCTTCCTGCCTTTCAAGAGTTGACAAATTTATTGTAAACAGTAATTCTGAGAGGGCCGTATGCCATATACACACAATTATTGACAATTACTATGTGCCAGGCACATTTCTAAGTCCTTTACTCACAATACCTCATCTACTCCATAAGGACTGTTTACATCATTCTTGTTTTATAGATCTTATTAAAAGCCTAATGTCACATAGTTAGTAAGGCTCAGAGGTAAATCTGACTACTAATCCATCTACAAACACCAGGTTTATAAACATGTCATCAACTGCATCTAGAAAGAAAACTTTCTCTTGTATTAGGTAAGAACTGGTGAGAGGGTAAAGAGGTAAACAGAAAGCCATGATGTGGGGCCTGACCTATTAATGATGTGCACAAGGAGGCCACAGAATTTGGGAAAAGGAAGTTGGATGCCCAAGAAGCCCTAAGTCAAGGAAATGCCAAATACACCAGAGCTCCTATGTGGCTTCTATGTACTTCCCAAAGTTCCCATGGATTTAGTCTGTAGACTACTCCTCCCATGGATTCTCACAACGTATGGGTGCTGTTATATAGCTTGGGTTCCCCAATTCATGATATTCAACAAGTGTTTGTTGAATAAAGAATAAAAATATGTAACATACTTCTAGCTTCCTCTAGAAAACAGAAAAGCCTAGACATTACTCTGAGGTTTCAGAGTGTACTCAAAGGCATGAGTAAATTTGACCCTGTTTTCAAATTGCTGCGCATTACAAACACAACTTGGAACACCTTTAGAACAGAAATTTCATACACGAAGTATCTCAACTGTAACTGGCCAGAGTCCAGATAACTATTTCTCTTTAACTGTAAAATGAAATACACACACCTATCAGGAAACACTCCCCCCAATACCACCCCCCACACCCAGGGCAATAAAGTTTGTACTGGCTGGGAAAAGGTTAATGGAAACCAAATGCAATTGCTCTTCCTCATAAGAGAACTCTTTCTCAGAGCTTCTCTAAAGTCCTAGGCCCACACTTGACAGAAATCCTCAAGAGACGTGGATTGTGTACTCAGGGATTTTTTTAAACCTATCTCCACTCTGAATGGAAATCAGGTTAAGATAGCATTTTGGAATTCAGCCTATTTCAAGTGCGCTAATCGCGCTAATCACGTAACAGATTGAAACAAATAAGTTTACTTGCTGCCAACCTTTGTTAATTCAAGTTCTCAAAGACACAAAATGCTGCCTCTGGACAAAGGTAGGTTCACAACTCATATCAGACCTGCAGAAGCAGCAACAACACTGTAAGCAGAGGCCGTACAAGGGGCACTCCTTATGTGGCACTTTCTGACCAACATTTCATTTTCTAGGGATCCAGAATATTCTCCCTTTCCTCTATACCTTTACAAAAATCTCTCCAGGCCAAGAGTCACCTCATCAAGAAGCTGGACTTGGAAAAACCTGGTCAATAATGTCCCCTCCTTCCTCTCACTACCAGGTTTCATTTGGGACCTAACTATTGATTCTCAAATGGGGATGATAGGACCTCGAAGAACACAACTGTCTGCAGTTGAAAAATCCTCTCAAGTGATTATGACATACTTGTTCTCCCATTTTAGAAAACCTGTTGTAGGCCTAAGTACCACATTTTTCTTGGGTCCTTAGGAGATAAACTTCACAGAACAAAATTTTTTAACCAGCTAAAATTACCAGATAATGTTGAAAATATTAGATCATCTCTTCAACTACTAGAAGAATGTTTCCAAAACAAATTATACATTTACCTGAATTATTATAATTAATGTTGAGAGTAACTTACATTTTTCTTAACACCCTGATATATTATAACAGGTATCATTATTATGTGGTAACACTGCAACTATACTTTCATGTACAACTGAAGTGTACTGGATGTTGTTTTGAAAGGCTTTATTTTGTGGGGCTTTAGATTTTTATGATTTTTAAAAATCTCCTCTCTTGTCCTTCTGTCAACTGTTCACCGAATTCTCCAGAGCAGATTATACAACTAACACATGGTAGAGTGATGTCTGAAAAGGTCTTAGGAAAAGCATGAACCAAGAATTTTATACCCAGCTAAGCAACTGTTTAAGCATGAAGTCCACAGTATTTTTTGATATACAACAACTCAGAGGACATTGTCCCAAGAATGCTTTCTTAAGGAGTTTCAAATTTAAGTCTGAGGATAAATTTCAGCTGAAGAAGAGAAAAATGAACAGCAGCAAGTGGCAGTAGCTTTTGAAGCCATCCAATTTTAGTATAAAGAAAAAAAATCAAACCTGTGGTCATTATGGTAATAGAACCATAAAATGGAGAAGTAATAAAACTACCAAAACTTAAATGAGAAGGAAATGGTAGTGGGTTATATACTGATAGTCTCTCTTTTTAGAACTGGGGATTCAAAAGTTATCATATATAGCTAATAACAGAAATAGAAGTATATTCAAAGATAATAATAAAAATATAATCACCCAAAATTGTGAAGGGAAAGACAGGAGGGAAGGCAAGGCAAAGGAAGTAGAAATCTACCGACTTAAACACCACATACAGAAGAGAGCCAATATATTTTGTCTAAATAAATATGAGCACACAGAGCACAAAAAGTGTTGACAGAATTAGGCCAAATATGTCTTATAATTATAAAAGGAATATCCTTATCCATTGAAAGAATGTAGTTACTTGAAAGCAAAGTAACTACATGTAACCCATAAACATGTAAGAGATTCACTTAAAACAAGGTGATTAGGGAAGGCGGACCAAAGGTTTTCCAGAAAATGCAAATAAAAGGAATTTAAGGGTTATTAATTAACATGAGACAGGTCAATTCAGGGCCAAAAACATTCAACAAAAACAAGGCATTCCATGATTCCATGATGATTCAGAGTTTAACCCACTGAAGATTTAACAGTTGTGACATCTGTGAATAAAATAGTGTAAAATTACAACTGATAAAGCAAAAAGTATAGGAAACACAGGAGATATATATAGAATCATACCCAACATAGAGGATTTTTTTTTCTCCAGCTCACAAAAGAGCAAATGGACTGGAAATAACCATGGCTCACCTTAGACCTAAAGAACAAGATTAACAAGGTAATTGATACAGATTTCTACCAACTATAAACAAGACAATAACTCCTTTTGAAGTAATGATGCAATAGCCACAAAAAATTAACTTGTAGGTAGGCCACATAGAAAAATTCAGTAAATCTCTGCAAAATTTAACAGTACAGATACACAAGTTAAAGAGGAAATAAATATAAAATTTGAGAATACTTAGAAAATACAATAAAAGTTCTGTTAAAAATGTTAAGAAATAACTAAAGTCAGATTTAGGAGAAAATGTACAGTCTTAAGTTTTTGTGTAATCATAAAAAATAAAATTAATGAATGATAAATACCCAATCTTACACAAGAAATTTGAAAAACAGCAACAAAATGAAATGAAGCAATGCAAAAAGAAATGGTAAAGAGAAATGAAAAGCAGAAAGTTAGAATGCAGAGCTGTTGAAGAATTTTAAAATACAAGAGATCCTTTTCTTAAAAACATAGAATAAGCAAGCAACAAACACAACCAAGAAAAAATGGGAGGCACATACATATGCAAGGTGAAAGGAAATAATCTCAAGAACTTGAGATAAAAGAAATAGACTGCTATCTTTCTCAGCAATTTGAAAATAAACGTGAAACTCTGCATGAAATCTATAGTTAACCAGAAAAATATAATTTTCAAAAAGTGAGCTAGAGCAGGAGAGACACTAAGAGGCAGAGCACAGAGGATATTCAGGGCAGTGAAAATATTCTGATGTTATAATGATGGACATATGTATTAATACAGTTGTCCAAACCCAATAAATGTACAATACCAAGAGTGAACCCTAAGTGAACTATGAACTTTGGGTGATTATAATGTGCCAATGTAGGTTCCTCTCTGGTCTAAAATAATAATAATAATAATAATAATAATAATAATAATAATAATAACAATAATGAAGGAGAAGGAGGGGAAGAAGAAGGTACCATTCTGGTCAGTGATGTCGATAATGAGTGAGAGGCTATCATGTGTGAGCGCCGAGAATTATATGGGGAATCTCTACACCCTCCTCTCCATTTTGTTGCAAATGTAAAACTGCTCCAAAAAATAAAGCCTTTTATAAAAAACCCTGACCTAGATTGAGAGAATCTATAATTATCACAATTGGTGAAAATGAAATTGAGGAAACACTAGGAGAGTGATTTCTCCTCCTCACCCTATCCCCCCAACCACTGCCTTATATCTTCAAAGGAAACAACAATCTTAGGTAATTCCCAGGTGAAAAAAAACCTGTAAAAATTAAATACCTCCAGTACTGTACTAAATTTCAAAGTGCTAATACCTCCAATACTATTCAAACAGTTCCAAAGCAGAGAAAAAGAAAACAAAATCCTCTAAACTATTTAAGATGGAGCCAGTGTAATATGCATGCCAAAATCCCATGAAATAGTCTCCCAATACAACCACTGATCAATAACACGTGTATTAAGGTAATACACCTTAAATACAACTGTAACATATTTGTTTAGATCTACACCAAGTTGTTTATTTAATTTGTATGGAAAAATAAATGTGCACAAAAGGGAAATTTTAGAAAAGAATTCTAATAAAGATAAGGACACAGAGTGAAAACTAGTCTTATTTTAAGTCTATTGCTATTCAAATATTGTGGTTCTCTTGCACAAAAATATAGATCAGTGAATGGAGTTTAGACAAAAATCCAAACACACATGGGACCTTAGGTTATGGCATATGAGGCATGTTGAACCAGCAGAATGAATGGCAAGGAGACTATTGAAGAAGCCATCCAGGAAAAAAATAAGGGTAGATATCAAGCTCGTATCAAAAACTCTGGATAAAACCACTAGAAACATATAAGAGAGTGTTTGTGTGTGCATGCATAAGCATTGTATATTTGCAATGAGAAATAAAAGAGTAATAGGTAAAAAAAATTTTTTTTCATATCAAGCCCATCAGTAAAATGTCTTAATATAAATGGTAAATCAGGAAAATAATATTTGCAAAATCCTATCAAAAAGGCATCTTTTTCCAATATGGAAAGATTTTCAACAAATCAGAAGACGACCAACTACCTATGATAAAATGGACAGAGAAGACAGGCAGAGTTCCTAGAAAATGAAATAGATATAACCTTCAATGCTCTTATATTTACTAAAAAAAAAAAACTGTAAATTAAAAATGTACAGAAAGCATTTTTCTTCTATCAGATTGGTGAAGATATCTAAGTGTGATATACATACGTGAAGAATTATCTTCTACACTCCAGTGGGAGTGGACATATAGAAATCTTCCATCAAGGGCAATTTAGCCATTTTTGTCAAAAATTTTAAAAATGTCCACACCTTAGGCCCCAACAGTTTTACCCAAGAATTTATTCTGCGTAGTA